>NW_019387317.1:0-11977 GCF_000671375.1 Centruroides sculpturatus | reverse complement strand
TGACCAAAAGTCACTGTCAGTGGTTACACTGTACCTTATCCTATTTTTATTTTTTGTATTATAAAAGTTTGAAATTATAGTTTTAGTAATAACAATATTAAGTATTTTCCTGTGTATTTCTCTCTTACCAGTCTCTGGTTACATGTTGAAATAAAACGAAAACATTAATTGCACAATCAAGAAAGTGAAAGTTTGGTTGGAAGATGCGTCATTATCTTTAATTTGTGAGAAAATGAACAAAAGATGGACGGTAACAAGACACCAGTTAGAGAATACAAAGATATATAAAAGAAGATGGAACGTTTTCATCGTAATTAGAATTTCCTGTTATAACAGTAAAAGGAGATGTTAAAAAACAAATCCCTTAGGTAAAATATTAATTTTAAACACCAAGAGATGTTGTTGAGCAGAATAAAGTGATAAATGATGGAGGTTAAGTTACTAAAAAGAAATTTGCTCTTTAATGATTACTATGCCCGAAATAATTTAGTTGTTTTTCGCTATAATTAAGTAACTGTTGTGTATGTGTAGTTCGTGTTTCACATATAATTTTCATATATAAATAGAATATTTTATGTGTAAAGAGATTTGTTATTTTGTTTCGGTGGAAACTCCAAATTGATTCCTTCCTCCGTGATCAATATCAATGTTCTAGAAAGATAATTCCTGAAGCATTGCTAAGTGTGTCCGGATTCGATTTCCATTATTTAATTTATATCTTAAACACACTAATCTTACGATATTAAAGATAAATTACTATCCTATAATAAATAAATGGGATCTTAACAACAGTTATATATTGATCTTTATGTTGGAGATATGTAAAGTAATCGCATAATTATGTCATACTTTAAGCCTTATAAGTATAAATTGTTGTTTCTAAAATAAATATAAAATTCTATAGGGTTTATAGCAATAATTTGTATATTAATCCTTATAAAACTGTAAGCTTTAACTTAACTATTTTATATTTTCCTACGCTTTTATAATATATAACTTGCTTTATATATATATACAAGGCACATTAAATTATAAGATTTAAACTTCCTTTTCTATATTTTTATATATATAACACTCATAAAAATCCTTAAAATTTATTTTTATGAGTATAACTCGCATCTCTATCTGAAAATATAAAATACTATCGACTTTCTCTCTATATATAATCAATATAGCGTTAAATTTAACATTTATTTATCTTTATATAAATATAAAACACGCATAGAATTATAATAAAGAAATATCAGTGCTTAAAAATCAAGATATTTCTATAAAATATTCAATAAACGAGTTAAATATCAACAAAATATTGCTATATTTGCATGTAACATACGAATCGACATCTCATTTTATGTTAATATTTAATATATAACTGTATAAAAAAATTTAATAAAAATATAAATAATTCGATGGTAATATATACAAATATTCTATAATAAATTTCTACTGAAATATATTGAAAAATATTCATCAGAAATTCTTATAAGTCATATATATATGTGAGTATGTATATACGAAAGGCTATAGAATGTGTTACTTTCATACCCTGAGATATATTTCTATTCAATTGTAAAGTACAGATACAAGTTTTGGTGGTTCAAGCATAAGAATTCAATATAAAACCATACAACATGATAAAATTGAAGCTAAAAAATGTATATATTAAAGCCAGTAAAGGAATATATATATATATAACTACTTTATTTAATTTTATTTAAAACATCAATAAAAATTCTTATGATGTAAAGTGCATTTGCAGTAAACAAATAAATGGATACATTTTTATCAATTAATGGCGTTAAAACAAATATAAAACAAGAGTTTTACAACGATAAACTCGTAAGAAAAATAGAATCTAACCTACTTTCATTTCTAATTCAGTTAGGAAGAAGGCAATACAAGAAAACACAGTGCTACATACATCTCTCTAATGGGAAGGAGACAAGTCTCTATGGAAAAGCTTAATTCCCAAATGGAAGAGGCTGCTGAGGCTTGCATTGCTTCAACTATTTATCCATGTTGCTCTTTATCCAAGAAATAAGAGAAAAAAAATTATATATATAGGGATAAGAAGTAATGGCACATTAATTGATTTTTCTCTCCTTATCAACAACCCGGTTAATCGGCATAATGGATGTGAAATAACTTTTAATACTTTTTCTTTACAGAATTTTCTTCTTTCTTTTTAAATAAATAAGCCCATTATGTGCTTCGGTTTCTAAGCAATAATTATTTTGAAAATGTATACTCGACCTCTTATATCATCTAAACTTAAAAATAGATTTGTCGACTTCAGGATAGGAAGGATAATATCGGATATTGCACGATTTTGCTTTTAACTCCTACAACGTTTACGAAATATTATCTAAAACTTTTAAATTATGAAAATTAAAGATGAGATAGAAGTCCTTGCTTACATTTAAATGACATCAATCGTCTAAAATGCCTTTAAGACTTATATATATATTAATACACGTGATTGACCAAAAGTCACTGTCAGTGGTTACACTGTACAGAATTTTCATATCTTTTGACGTAATTAATTTAAAAAATATTATTCCTGTTATTCTAAACTCAGTCGACGATTCAAACACGTGACTGAATTCGTGTTAACTTATTTTTGGGCCATCCTTTTAATCAATTTGTACAGCATCATCTTCTATTATATTTATTTTTTCGTACATACAGTAATGTAACACTAATTTTTATTGGTCGTTAATCATAAAAGTGTCAAAGATTCTAGAGAATAAATTTATCTAGTACATAATCTATGTTACGTACTGTACGTTACTACGACATTATTAAATGTTAATTTCAGGTGTATATTTCAGGTTTAGTATCTTCACAGCTGCGCTAACTTATTCACAATGTCATTTACTCGACGTGTATTGTTGTTAAGGTATATATATATATATATTTCTAGCATCTTCTATTTATGAGTGAAACAAACTTATCTAGAACGTCAGCAACCTTTTGTTTAATTTTGAAAGTATTATGTGACTACATCGGATGCAATTTCTATTCATTTGATGAATAGAATACTTAGTTTAACCCATTGTATTCTAAGAATATGTATTTAATTATAGATTAGTTTATGATTTCCTCACTAAACGAATATTGATTAAAAAGGTATAAATTTATTATTTAAATAATAAGGTGAGAATTGTGTGTAAAAATCATATGAATATTTTAAAGGGGGACGTAATAAAATCTGGAATTTTTGATCAAAGAATTAGGTATTTTCCTAAAATTCGATTAAAAGGAAAAATATAAATCCATCACCCTTTGTCTTCTACCTGTCCTTTTATCTTGAATGGAATTTTTCCGATCAATTTCGACTCTAGACAGATTCCATTCTTCAGATATGAGTATAATTTTGCTGGCCATCAAGTACAGATTTGTCACATACCGACTCCATTCTTGTTAGCGAGATTCGTCTCCTTTCTGTCTCTCTCTCTCTCTCTCCCTTCCTCTCGCTCTTCTTTCGCTTTCATTTACGTCTAACGACGTCATATGACGTATTTCTTTTAATTAATTTCTTATTTTTTTTGATAACTTGTTGCTTCATTCACAAAACAAGCTCGTCACGTGATTGTCGTTTCCATTCATTCCTCTCTTTACTATTAATTGCATTAATAGTAACGATCTCGTTAATGATGTTATACAATATTAATGATTGTAAATAAATTATACGGCGTATAAAATGGTTTAAATTAATAATTCTAATTAAATAGATTTTGTTTTTCTTCCGAAAGATTTAATGATAATTATCTTAATTAATCGGGGGAAATGGCAATTTTGCTCGATTTTAAGTTATGAAATTGTTGCTACGTTTTGTTATGGATAAACTTATCAGAGAAGATAATCAGACAAGACGATAATTATCCCGAAAGATTATAATCTAGAACGATTAGTTTAAAATTCCCAAATTCATTTTTTTTAATTGTAACGGATATATCAATTATCCAGTTGATTATCTTGGAAGTTTTATGAGTAAAATTATTTCATGTTGCTTAGTTATGTTAATCAAGATGGATTGTTAGATCCGTATCCGTGGAGTACGTGATAGGATTTTAGAAATAACTCGATTGTAATTACGATCATCTTGTTATTATCCTATTAGAATTACGTCCGTTGCATAAATAACACGTTAACAATATATATAAAAATAATTAAGATTTTTANTAACATTAAGATAAGGTTTTGATAAAAATGGATTCTTTAACTTTCAACTTTAATAATGAACCGAATTAGATAATAACGTCGACATTGGTATCATTAAGAACAAAGCTATCTCTTCTCTTCATTTCTATCCCTTTATTGAAAATGACTACCTTTATCCAAAGATGTTTACTTTTTATACAGGATTATAAAAGTAGGCCTATATAAGCTTAAAAATTCAGAAATAATTCACTATTTTATAATTTATAAATCAAAATTATTTAATAGAAAACTTTAAAATATTGAATTCTTTCAAATAAATTTAATACTTTTGTATACTTTTACTGTAGCTAAATTAATGTTTTCTACACTTTTAATACAGGAAAAAATGTGTTTTTAAGATAAATAATAACAAACTTTTAAAATATTTTACGTTTTTATCTTAAAATTTAAATTATTTAACCCATTTTTTCTCTATAAAGCTATTATTAACATGTAAAGAAAACTCTACTTTGCATAATAATATTACTATATGAAAATAAAAATTTGAGGAAGATGTTATTGTTAAGTAGTCAAAAAAAACTGGTTAAAACTTGAAATTTAATTTAATAAATTTTTTTCTGTTAGAAACTAAATCCAAAATGCTATCTTTTGAGCTATGTTTAGTCGATCAAACTCCTTTAGATAAGTATAAAAAAAGGCTTGATTGTCTAAACATCGCTTGAAGCAGAGCATCAACTGATCATGGAAGCAGAGAAAGAGAACCAAACATCTACTCTATCTTCATTAGGTTAAGAATACTCATCATGCATCTCGATAAAGAAACAACATAGGCAAGTGTGGGTCTATACATATAAAAGCATTCCTTCTGCACAACAAATAATAAACAAAAAACGACAAAAATGACTATAATTTCATCATATTTGCCATTCCAACAGTAAATTTTTCTTTCTATAATTAATTTTCTGTGTTTACATATATCTTCTATTTTTAATTTTCTCTGAAAGCGTAATTCATTCTTTATTTTTTTAACTTGAAGATTTTAAAGATAAGATTTTTCTATAGTATATATATATATATATACACACACATTTATGTGTATATATATTAAAAAATTTATTCTTTATTTAAATAACTAGAAGGTCTATACTAAATTTAGTATTGGAGTAGGATGCAATTTTTTAGAATGTGTTTTTCTCATTCCATTCTGATTCTTTTACTTCTGGATTTTTAATTTTCGATATATTCTCCATTGCATCTTTTATTAATAGAATGGAGTTTTTCTCTCTTCTTTTTTATTCTCTCTTCTTGTATTTTTTTTCTTGAAATTCCTTTGAATATTAAGTTTTCTTTTCTACAACAGTTGATCAAATTTTCTAGGTTTTTCCCTCGTTTCTACGTTTGTTTATTTATTTCTGAATAGATTTTTTTCTTATTCTAAAATCCTCTCAACGCAAGTGGCATCTCTGCTCTTCCTTGATTAATTATTTAATCTTTATATATTTTTCTACCATCTTTTAATATATTATTTTTCCACATTTCTATATTCATTTCTCATAGAATTTATTTATTTATCTTCATATTATTTTTAATATTTAAGGGTAAATCACCCTATACAAAGCCAAGCATCTTACTGTAGATAGCAAGTTTGAACAAGTTATTTAAGCGAGAAAATTGCAAAATATCATTAAATGTAGATTAAAATGTAGAAAAGTATAAAAATTCTAAGTAAAATATCATATTTAATCATTAAAAAAGTAGAAGTAATAGAAAAATGCGACATCTTTTATGTGATCCGATATAATACACTTAATGGGGATTAGTATAGATTAGTAATAATTATATCAATATTACTATTAATCCTATAGGAAAAAAATTGTTCCTAAAATGACTTATTCCCTAAAGAGCAGCGAATGTATCCAATTATAAAACTAAGATATTCCAAAAAATAAATCATGGAAGCACCTTCCAGACAAGAGATAAACTCTTCTATTCCTACTTACGATCTTTATAATTACATAAAACAGTAAATATACGTTAATAAAGTTAAATTTAATTAAAATTTTAAGGGTAAAATATTAAAATTTACAATAATTTGATCACATTTTATGTTATTTAACATTCGTTTCGTGCCGAAAGATCTTTCGTTTTGATATTGGAATTAATTAATGAAAAAGATAAATTGTAATTTAATAAATGATCAGAATTAGAAATTAAAAGAGAAAATAATATTTTCGAAACTTTAAATGGTTGATTCGATTTGTAAAAGAGCAAATTGCCAACGTGTTAACAGCACATCAAAGGAATAAGAGCCTCAGCAGCAACATAATCGAATCATTGTCAAGACAGCTGACAACTGCTACTGTAAAAGTGCCACATCATCAAATTGTGCTATTATTTTGAATTCTGCCTCATGATTTGTAAGAGGAATATATTTACATACACGCGCTTCCTCTACTGAATGGAAATTATCCTGAGGATTTTTTCTCTTCCTCTTCTCTCTCTTCTCATCTTTCTCTTCTTCTTGCATAATTCATAATTTAAGCTTGTTGACTTTTAATGTAATTAGTGAATTATAATTTTATTAAATAATTTTATATTTAAATAAAGTAAAATATGTATATTTAATTTTTGTAACCGAATACGATTTACATTGTTACAATTTTATGCAAAACAAATCGTTGATAAGTGATGAAGATGTGAAAAAAGTCTACATCCACTTTGTACATAAAATGCTAATTTCACTAGATTTTTTAATGTAATTAAAATTATTTTTTTACTATTATTTAAGTATTATAAATTATTATATCTAATTAAAATTATTAAGAATTTTAATTCGATATAATAATTTATAATACTAATACTAATTTATAATCGAATTAAAATTATTAAGAATTTTAATTCGATTAAAAAATCTACCAAAATTTATTAAATTATATTAAGAAATCTACTAAAATTATAATTATAATTAAATCAATTATCACCTTAACTGTACATCGTCATTATCCCAAATTTCCTATTAATTAAAATTAATTTATTTTTTCCATTTCTTATTAGGTAGGATGATGATGATGATAATGATTGTCTTTTTTATGCTATCATCTTGGATATATTCAGTTATTTTTTTTTGGTTAAGGTTAAAGATATTGACATTTAAGTGAAAGATGGACCACATTGGGTAATTAACATTAAGATAAGGTTTTGATAAAAATGGATTCTTTAACTTTCAACTTTAATAATGAACCGAATTAGATAATAACGTCGACATTGGTATCATTAAGAACAAAGCTATCTCTTCTCTTCATTTCTATCCCTTTATTGAAAATGACTACCTTTATCCAAAGATGTTTACTTTTTATACAGGATTATAAAAGTAGGCCTATATAAGCTTAAAAATTCAGAAATAATTCTCTCTTCCTTCTTCTTCTTTTATTTCTTGCGGAATTCTTTGTTAAAAGTTTTCAATTGATTTAATAAAGTAAAGAATTATATATATAGAAACCTATAACAATACGAATTTAATTAATTGTTTGAATTGTTAAAGATTTAATATCCATTATCGATTGTCTTATATCAATAGAAACGGATTTAACAAGAATGATAACAATTTCCTGTTATATATTCGCCTATTCTACAACATAAATCCCTTGATAAATATCAAACAATGTTACATTATTGGATATAGGCTTATCCCGAAGATAAATTACACGATTTTTATCACATAAAAAGATTATCCTGTTAGGATAATATAGTAATATCTCCAGATATTTATTTTCTTCTTTTAATACGTTACTATCGACTTTTGTAAATTGTATATAAAATGTATAACTTGCCATTACTTTCTATAGAAAATGTATAAAGTTGGAAGCACATATCTTAACATATCACCAAATAATCTATACAGAACTTCATCTAAACGAGAGATTCTATATATATATAGTAGCGTAGCAGAGGAGAATGGGGATGAGATTCACCATTAATAAATAAAAGCTAGAAGGGAGGAGAAAATAGAAACTTGCAGTTTGTATCCAGTGTAAATTCTCGTACAATATATCAAGAATGGTCGATTATGGTTGTGTCCACAGCAAAGTCAGCCATGATACCTATTGATTGCTGCAGATCTGACTTGAGCTACAGATGTTCAATGTCCCTAGAGAAAATAGATGAGTTGCCTCTCTCACAAACTTCCTCCATTATGTCTACCTTTTCTAACTTCTCTTATTCACAAATATAATAAAAATAACTTTTCTCTGTTCTTAAATCCGATGTTATACGATCCTATCCTGTAGAATTGTTTATTATATCTCTTATTTATATATAAAATGAAAGTCTATATAATAATTTTTTAATAAATAAACTTTTTATATTCTTTAATTTAAATAGTTTTAAGATGTAAGTTTTAAAGTTATTTATACATAAATTAATTCGAAATTAAATTATTTATTAAAATTATTTAATTTTTTATAATAATTTTAACATTTTATCTTATATTTTGGTGTCTATTTTAATGGGATGCTCAAGATATACAGTGCACTTTTTTTGGATCTTTATAGAAGATAGAAAATATTTTTATCCTTCTATTTATATATATAAGAAGTAAGAGGGTTAATTACTTAATTATAATTAATTCTAATCAAATTCCTTGTTATAAACATTTACGAAACTCTGCAGCAAGCCCAGTATTGACTGATATAAAAATTAATGATACATTCAATAAAGATATTCCAAAAAATAAATCATGGAAGCACCTTCCAGACAAGAGATAAACTCTTCTATTCCTACTTACGATCTTNCATGACTAATAAAAACGCAAGACTGTGTAATTGATTTTTAACGTAAAAAATCTATAAATATCTCCCATAAAAGAAGGATGGTTTACTATATATTTTTTTTAATTTGTCAAAATTGTGTAATTTTTCATATGGTATAGCCTTTACGTCTTTTACTCCTGCCTATAAAGGAAAAATCTATTTTGAAATACATGAAAAATATTGTCTACAGACAGCTTTACAGCGCTTTTCCATCCAAATGTTTTATTGTACACATCAAACACACACTATTCGACTATTTGAATCCAATTCTGTCTCTTATACAGAAGAAAAGAAAGGAAATAAAGTTATAGAATCTTTCCCCCTCTCTTCAATTCACAGCGCACATAATTTTTAGAAAAAGCGAAATAATTTCTTCATTTTTTTAAAGAAAAAAAAAAATATATCTAAAGAAGTTAGTTTATAAATGAAAAAATATTTTTTCTCTCTCTTCTCTCTCTCTCATATTGTGAGTTATATAAACTTCGATTGATTTCCAATTTGTTACAAAACAAAGTGAGCACAGGAGGATAAGAAATGCTTACAGTCTACGTTGAATGGACATGAAATGAAAGTAAAGATTTTTTAAGAAAAAAATAGCTTGAAAACACGACTACAAAACTCAGATTAAATTGAAGTAAAAAAAACACACACACACACACACACATATATATATATCTTGTTTTATAGAGTTAATTTTATTGTGATTGTGATATTTTAAAGAATTGTTATATGTAGAATTATCCTTCTATTTACGTAAATTAATTTATTATTATTAACACTTTTTTTTACTCATCCCATCTATTCCTCTTTGTCATTCTCCTTTCCTCCTACTCTTCTCTTTGAAAAAAAAGCATTCCTAACTCAAATTTTAATTTAATATTTGTATAGATTGGTTATATAGGGAATTATAACCATTTCTTTTTCTGCTTGTTTTAGAAAATTGCTATTTACCTGAGCTACAATTCTTAAATGTTTCTCTTCCTCTGTCTCTTTCTTTCCCTCTGCTACCTTTTAATAGCAGAAAAAAATGATTTTTATTCCTAAAGTTAATTTTAAACTGTTATTTTAGAGATTGTTATATATAGAATTATACATGTAACCCGTGTTTCTGCTTAATTAATTAATTATTATTATTATTATTAATGCTTTTCATTCATTTCATCCATTTTCCTCCTCATCCTCCTGCTCTTCTAACATTTTCATAGGAAAAATTTGTTTATACTTCAAATTTTATTTTTATATTTTTAAAACTCGCTTATATATAGGATTATTATCATTTATTTTTATGCTTAGGTTAGAAAATTTGTTATTATTAGTACTTTTTACTTCCGTCTCATCCCATTTCTCTTCTTCGTCTATCTTTTAATAAGTAAAATATTTTTTCAAGCTCAATTTTATTTTGATATTATTAGAGCTTGGTTATATGTGAAATTATAACCACTTCTTTTTCTGTTTATGTTAGAAAATGTATTACTAATACGTTTTTCAATTCATCCTATCTCATTCCTTCTCTTCATCCTCCATCTCCTTCTCCTCTTTTTCTATCCTTTTAATAAAAAAAAACATCTTTTTTTCCAGTTGAAATTTCAATATAGAATTCTTTAAAATTAATACAGAAATGAATTTAGTAGTAAATAAGATTTGATAGATGATGATGTTCTTTGTTAAAACTCTTGCATTACTTTGTATTGATTCATATGTTTAATGTTGACTTCATTGGATAGAAAGTTCGAAAGATTTCTTCTTATATTTCCTAGATAAATCTACATATTAGAAATTCTATATAAATAAAATTTGCTTATCTTTTCGATTATCCTCTTCTGTAAATTTGTTTTTTCTTCGGTTGTTTTTATTATCAATATTTGTACCTGGCAATGTTGTTTGCCTTTACTTTGATGTCACGTGTATAGATCTAACAACAACCCTTATTATCTTTTGATATCTGTGCCAATTTTCGTAATTGTCTAAACTTATTTGTTTACTAAATTTCTTCAAATATTCACGAAAACATAACAAATTCCCTTATCCTCTTGATCATTCCTTCTATGCTATTTTTTTAAATTTTTTCCGGGGGTATTTTTCAGCCTATTTTTATCGTTATTAAATGTTAAATTACTTGCTATTTAAGTAGAAATTATCAAAATTTTTGTTAAATTATATTAAATAGTAACGAATATATATCAAATTTTCCTTACGATGTTTTCCTCTTGAGCATCACTTCTATGATTTTTTTTCCTAATTTTTATATTTTTTATTGAATTTTTTGCTAATTTATCGTTATTAAATGTTAAATTAATTTATATTTAAACAAAAATTATCAAATTTATGTTAAATTATTTAATAAAAACATCACAATTAGTTGTAAAGTGTTAATGACAACGCGACCATTGCGCGCAATTATTAGCCCGAGTCGCAAGCTATTTATTCTATAACGAGTGCAATTACAAGCAAAAATAAAAAAGGTAATTGAATTTTATATTAAATTTCTTCTAATTAAACCTAAAACCAAGTCAAAACATCATTAATAAATCTAAATGAGACCCATATATATTACGCTTATCTCAAGACAGTTATAAATAATTATGATTAATTTAAAGATATTTTATATTTTATTATTTAAATAATAAGTTTACCATAGATTATAATGGTAAAGTGCAGAACAATATAAACTTTCTCATAAAGATATTATAATAAACATTAGCTACTTCGAATCGCAACGTTCGCGTGCTCCGGCGTCGCCAACGACGCCAGCATCTTTTTTACAGCATCTTTGAAGCGTATCTACGCTCTTCACAAAGCTCTGTAGATTAAATATTTCTATAAATACTATCCTTACATCATCTACAATTTTTGAATGTATAAATCTATTTTTTTTAATCTATAGGAAAGTATACTTTTTAAAGATATTTTTCAATTTTTATAATATACGTAAACCAACTAAAATGTACGGTAAGTTTGGCAAGTCCGTATGCCCTTATCGTAAACCTTTACGATATCCTCGGTAC
>NW_019387316.1:0-11973 GCF_000671375.1 Centruroides sculpturatus | reverse complement strand
GTCAAAATCAATTTTTCATCTTTTGGAAGCCATTTCCAGAATGAAAAAGTTTTCTAACATACAATATTATTTTAATTAAGATATAATACTGTATATTCAGAGCCAAATTTAGGGTCTAATATGAGGCACTAAACTGTAACCAAACAAGTCTAGAAATCATTTCATTTATAATTTTTAAGAGATTTCTTCTTGGATTCTAAGCTCATCTTAGGCTTTCCAAATAATCTCGTTTAAATGTTTTATAACTCCCTCATACAATATTATTTTAATTAAAGTTTTATTGTCTATATTCAGAGCCAAATTTAGGGTCTAATATGAGGCACTAAACTGTAACCAAACAAGTCTAGAACCCTCACCTAAGAAATATGTTTGAAAATGTAGGCCTAGAACCATGATGATACTATACGTTTATATTTAAGTTTAAACATTTTGAGATGATTCTGTGTTACGATTCATTTTATAAAGCGTATAGCTTCTAATATAAAAATTTTACAAATAGAACTTATTTAATTATTGAAAATAATTTGATATTATACTATTGCTGATATTTTCTCTTGGAGTTTCTAGTTTAAATGTTTTTAGCAGCCTTTCTGAATAATGCTATTCATATATTAGCATTTTTATTAGTTTATAATTTATGTAATAAAACTGACTAATGTTATAATATTAAATTAAAGTCAGATTAATATTATATTTAAGTAGGCGATATTAGTATTAAAATTTACAAAATTTTCAAGCTATTTTCTATTACATTAAGACATTCTCTGCCATTAAATCTATTTTTATATTCTAAACCTGATATAAATTTATATTATAATTTATTTTGTAAATGAATTTTAAATTAAATTCTAATCTAATTCTTTTATATAAAAATTTCTTCATAAATAAGAAAATATAATCTCATTATATTGATATTAATTATAAGTTCGAAATAAAATAAAATAAAATTAGAATAAACAGTATCTACAAAAGTCAAAACTTATCGGAAAAATAACTTCTTATCCAGTTTTTATTTTATCCTTTAGGGCACTGTTTTCTAGAAATTGGAATTGAAAAAGTTCTCTTTCTTATCGATATCCAGTGTTTGCGATAAAGAAGATTAAGAATTAAGGAAGACCATAAACTTTAGGCAATGGAGTTCGAGTTGTCATAACGTTATCTCACAGGACAGCGTATTACACATTAACCATATATACGATACAAAAAAGAATAGTACCTAGTGTTTGGATAAGGTTGTTATTAGAAAGATAACTTCGATGTTATTACTAAGGTAATTTCCTGGTTGATTAAATTATTCATTACCTTATTCTATATAAAGTATAATTATTGTTAAATCAATTTTATCAAACTATTCACTAAATATTTTTTTAATGTGTTTAAACAGTTTTTACTGTGTAGAATAATTGTTTTTATTTAAGTTGTTATTTTTTAAAATAAAAGTATTTATTATATCCGAAAAAAAATATAAATTTCTTAATATTTACAATTGAAATTATAATTTTATTTATTGCAATTGAAGGTTTACATAAAGTTATAATCAATTAAAAGCGTATATTTTTTAAATATCTTAATTATTAAAATATTCTGTTAATAATAATAATAATAATATAGATCTAAAGTTGTTTATATCATTATTCTCTTAACGTCTATAAAGTAACATTATTTTTATATAATTATAAGAAAGTTTAAAAAAAGGATTAAAATATATTTAGTTTTATTCTATAAAATAATCCTGCAATAAAATAAAAATAAATGATATAAGAATATTTAGAATAAACTTAGATTATTGAATATATCCTGTACTTTTTTCCCTGTTAGTATGATTAACTATGATTAGATAACACTGATTAATATGTGACCGAAGTTTTCGTTATAATTATGTAAATCAACTTGATTTAATTAGGCCCCATATTTCCATATTTAATTTTATTTTATTATAATAATTTTTATTTTAAATTTCTTATACAGGTTTAACAGCAAGAAAACTAAATATTATATTTTTAAAAGTTTAAAATATAATATATAATAAAAACAATTTTGATTAAATAAACTAATTTGAAAATCACTTCCTGTTTTGTTTTTGTGCTTTTCAGGTTTTCTGATAAAGTATTTTCTGAATAAATTAATAAATTTTATAGTTTTTAATATAGTATAATTCCTTCTGCAAGTAATTATTAATGCTAATTATGTTCTCATTAGAAAACTAGTAATATTAATATACTAAAAGCATGATATACATAAAAAAAATTCATTTTTAAATATTTTAATTCGAATCTGATCTGAATATAGACTATTAAACATTTTAAAACTGATTTATTAATGAACCAGAATTAGATTTTATATTAGATTATTACTCCGTGAGAATAAAAATAAATATATTTTTTGATATTTTTAGAATTGGTAGCAAGTGCGTTAAAATTACTGCTAAAAATTTTAAATTCAATTATTCAAAATATAAAAATTTAATCAATTAATTCTACTGTTTAAATTCTATAATTATATGTAAATTTTATATAACATTGTTAATTAAAATTATGAAATTTTAATAAGTCTATATTGAATAATGAAAGAGACGTTCTCTGCTTGGAATACATTACTGCATGCAGACTTTTCAGCACAATTAATTATTAAATATCTTGATATTATTTATACTGTTAATTTTTTTAAAAATTAAAGTTAATACTTCATATTACAAACTACAAAATATTAGAATATAAAACTCAAAATTCAATAGTATGGAGTCCTTTATAAATCATTATATTGAAGGAGAGGCAAATCGAATTAAAAGAAAAAAATTTATATAGAACAGTGCTTCTAAACTTTCTATTAAAACATTTCCTAAACTAAAAATGAAATGCTTGGTCATAACTGTGGGGAAGTTTACTTGATCAGGGAAATAACATTGGACTCCCTTGAGCTTTCACACGATTGTTTTCTTGATTTATATCTTATACGAAACTGTTTTTTATGAGATAGATATAACTTCAGTTATTGAATAAAACTTGTGTATCATTTGGAAGTAAATTTCCTCGAAAATTTTGATTATAAACAGGTCTAGAACATTTAAAAGAGTAATTAAATTCATATAAAATAATCTCAAAATAAAATAAAATGTTCAAAAATGTATCTGAAATTTTAAGTTTAATAAATGAAATCCAAATTATTATTTAATGATACAGATTTTTTAAAGAAAATGTATTCAAAATTTATTATTAGTTTTTACGAATTATCAAGAAATATATTTACTTTTTTTAAACGAATTTTTGTTAAAAGAATTAAGTTTTTGGCTTATATAATAAAAGAAAAACGATGACTTTTCTGAAAATCTTTCTGAGAGTTTTAGGAAATCAAATAAAGAAGGGCTTCCATGCGCATTATATTGATTTTTTTTAGTTGTTATTTTAAAAATAAATTTCTTTCTTAGATTTAAAACAATTATTTATTATGAAACACTTTGATTTTTTACTTACATAAATTAAAATTTTTATTGTATACGTAATAACAGGTATATAACCTATCTCATCTGTATTTTTGTTTGTTTTAAAAGATAAATATGCTTTTACCCAAATAAGATATAAATAAGAATTTTTTTCTAAATCCGCTATAACATCTTTTAAATTTAATATTTCATAAATGATATATTTTAAAGTCTTAATATATCAGGTATAATTTAACAGTATTAATTTAATTTGTTTAGTTCTTCAATTATAAACTGTAGAATTTAGTCTATAACATTAATTATATTTTTAAATTTAGATTTTGTATTAAATCTAATTATTTAACATTTTAAAAATATAAAATTTATAGTTTAATCTTATTTTAAAGATTAACAAATTTTATTGTAAATGTCTTGAGAATTTGAATGATTTTACTATATTTAATTTCATTGTAGTAATTTTCAATTTTTTTTTTCTTATAGGCCTACAGATTTAACAGCGAGAAAACTGATATTTTTATTTTTAAAAGTTTAAAAATATATCGATTATAAATTTCGAAAATTTTAGACTCTTTTCCAAACCATAGAAGAAAGATATAAAATTCAGGAAATACAATTCAATATAAGTTACACGTAATATATAAAGTAAAAATAGTCATTCTTTCAATGAAGAAGTTTCGATAGTTACATCAAACTTTGTATGTCATGAACCAATCTTCTAAATGGCAAGGAGGTTGGGTCTGATTTCGTTGCAGGGATTGGCAGTCTGATATTAGATGACATGCGTTGACTCGTGGCAAATACACGATACACGATTTGAGCATCTGTCGTGACAAACTCAACCACTTTATGACTTTGTCTGAATGACAGGACGTGCTTTGTGTTTCAACAGATTGTCACCGTTTAGAGTATATATACTCGAGAAATTCATGATGAACAGGTACCGAGACTAATGCAGAAAACTGATATTTTCAGTAAGAACTAAAATACATAAGTTTCGAATCAATAATGCCCGCATTTTTACTTCATGTAATCTGAGTAAAATAACTGAATCTAGAGGTAAAATCCTCAATAAATTAACTCGACTTTTTCACTAACATGTTTAATATTATTTTTTATTTTAAGAAAGTACTGAAATAAAAATATGATATGATTTAACATTGGGAAATTCTTTTGTAAATTTTTAATACCTAACTTTATCAGTTTTTAAACCTATATTTAAAATTTTAAACGTGTTTTTAAAGATAAAATTTTTTAAAGTAATTATTTATTTTTAAGAACACTTTTAAATAATAAAAATATTAATTAAAATCTATAAATTATTTTTAAATATAAATATTTATTAATTTGGAAAATTAATAATTAATTATTCTATTTTGCAGATTCACAGAAGAAAAAAAAAAACAATATGATGCAGTTTTTAGATTTATAATAGGCTTTGTTATATAATTTTTATAAAACTGATGTAATTGATGACCTAAATGTCATTCAGTAGCTTATTATTACATAATTATTTCTAATGAATCGTTATAAAAATTGTATTATTATACGAATGAATAGGTTAATATTTCATTTATGCCTTATAAACGTGACTAGAAAAATAAAATAAAAGTTTATTTTCCAGTTTGTCAGTTTTGCCATTAATTATTATTACGTAAGAAAACCTGATATTGTTGCAATAATTACAAAATTAAGTATTTAAGACTAATTAAAACATTATTAATATCAATTTATTAAAGTTTATTAATAAATTTAAAAGCGTAGATCTCTTGCGTATCCTCTCACACCTGATGCTAAATCTCTGCTACTGCTGAGCGATACAATCTTCAGCGATAAAAATCGCCATTTAAAGACAATTTTATTGTTTGTTGATGGCTGTCCTTGCGTTTCCTCGGGGCAATGTCAGCATTTTACGTCATTTTGTGAGTTTGAACGTCATAATGTTGTAAACGGCAGTGCACGCTAAGAATATTTTTAGATTTTTTTTTTTTTGTACTGTTAACACCATCGTTAAAATCAATAATTAATCAAAAATTGGTTAATTAATTATGTGTTAATAAGCATCACGATTTTTAAATTCCACATACTTGCAACACTTAATATCAAACGTTTGATAAAGAATTTAAGATCTTAAATATGTCAAGAAGAAGATTGTACAAGAAAGATCTTCAGGAACACTGAACTTGGATTTTGGCTTGTACTGTTAAATCTTGTTCTAGCTGAAAATTTTTACAAAATGTGTTGAAAGCATTGTTAATAAATATGATATACACGATTTCAAAGAGAGCGTTCAAAGATCCAACAAATCGCTTGTAAGACGTATTGAACACGATGTATTATGGTTGGCCTTATATTTATTAATCAACTATTGGGAGGGACAAACTCCAAGAGGAGGGACTACGACCTATTGTTAAAGGGACAAACAATATCCATCAAGAAAGCAGGGGATGGGCCTATAGTACATTCACCATAGAGGACCACCAAGAGGGTCTAACACTGATTCCAGAATCTACTATAATGACCCGGTAGCAAATACTCTCCCATGACTATGTCCCTTCCCTCCTCCTATACAACGGACAATTTCCGGAAATGGGGTGGAGAATGGGGGATAGAAATTCTATCTTCGAAAAAGGTGACGCATTCACCGACACTACTTCTCTTTCGCCATTTCTGATAACGGTGCTGTAAATTTACCTAAGGCTTTCCCAGTTTAAAGATCGACATTCGGTATCAATATTGAAAATATCTAATTTTATATTCAGTGGAACACAAAATTCTCCCAAAGGCCTAATTGTCCAGGTAAGACATTATTGAACATTACTGAATAAAATATTCTCTCAATTAGGCCTGATAAAAAATAAATATTTACGAATAAAAACTCACAAACGACATTAATTTTTTAAGATTAGAGAGAGTTTTAGTATTTTATTTGGCTTTTAAAATATTTGTAATCATTCTAATGGAGTCTAAATGATCGGAAAGATTTTGTTTTCTATTCTTATAGAATTTTTATAAAATAATATTTATGTTAACAGATTTTGCTGTCAATTAGATATGTACAGAAATATATTTAATGATTATAACCTAAACTTATAAATCGAAAAAATGATTTTTAACTAGAAATTCTCACTTTATAAGGAAATTTTACAATTTTTTGTACTTTCTAAACAGGTTCGGGTGTAATATTTTATTCATGATATGTATAAACCTCTAAGAAAATTTAAGTTACATGCAGACCTTTAAAACCTTCAATAAAACTACAGAATTATTTACAATAAATATTTTATAGAAATTAGTAAAAAGCTTTTGAAGTTTTATATATATATATACATGGCTAGGTAGTGTTTAGATGCCCGTAACAATAATTTCAGTCATAAAAATTCTTAAAATTTTCGAATTTTTAGTAAATCGAGCTATGCTAAGATAAGTTTATGCAGTCGTAATGAAAATAAATATAATCAGGGTCTAATTACATGAAGTATTTTGAGCAATACAAATGTAGTTCAAAAGTAAATCAGTCTTTCAAGTTTATAAGTAATAATTCTTTGGAAGTTTACAAAAAATATTTATGTTAATTTATTTAGGCCATAAGATGTTAAGAAACATGTGAGCAATTACAATAAAATAGGCTAGATTTGTATCCGGCGTATTAGGCCTGCAATGTTACAGTTAGCAATGAAACAACTATTTTTAACATTATCCATAAAATAGAAAGTTATACTTAGTATACTAATACATCAGGCAGCATTTCTGTTTGTATTAATATTAGATTTTTGACAGAACTTCCTGTTCAAAACTGTTATATGTAAACTTATCTAGGGCGTAGATTATAAGAAGAAGATTAAAAAAAACAAGTAGTATCAATAACATGAAAACACGACTCTTGATAAATTTTACAGATGTACAGGCAACGAATGCCACGCAGCAGGGATAGAAGTATAGTGGACAGTTCGGGTGTGCTTCAGACATGATGTCTCAGTAGGTGTTCCACCGAATTTATCTTCTACCTTATAAGAATACATTCAGCTTCTCGTTAGTTTAAATCTGCTCATTTCTCTTAACTTACAAGATCTAATTAAAATTTATTTCTCATCCTACACTTTCTAACATCCCCTGGATTTTAAAAATATAAAAACACATATTTTACAATAGATTGTTAAAAACATTTTAACGCTTTTTTTATACAAGTAATATAAGTTGTAATATCAAACCGATTATCATTCTATAAGATATAGGCTAAAATTTAAAAATATATCATAAAATTGTAGAAAATTGATTAAACGTATGTTTGATAAATTTTCTGACATAAATAAATTTTATACACAAATTATATAAAATGAATTTAACATCAGATTGATAAATTGATTTGTTTTTAGTATTTTAAATTTTTTAAAAGAAAATTATTTCAGTAAACAATAGTCTATACAGGATAATCCTTTATAATTTAAGGATGCCATTGATTTCATTTATTAAAATTAGACTTTCATAAAAACATTTATATGATAGTAGACCTAATTAACAAACTTATTCAAAATTTTACTTTTATGATTTAGAATCTTATTATTAAAATTTTCAGCCGTTTTAGTTTAACGATTTTATTTAGATAACTAAGAATATATTCTGCGTAATATCTGGAATTCTATGTTAAATTGAACGTGTCCAACGGTGCAGGATAATTGATAAAACACAAGGGAAAGAAGACATTTTTCAACTTTGACAAAACTGGACTGTTTATGATCTGCTATAAAACTTTCCACATTGATTTTCTATCCTGAAGTAATTTTTTGAAATTCTGAAAACACTAGAAACAAAGTTTAAGCATCTTAAATGAAATATAAAACTAAAACTTTTTAAATTTATCATTAAAAATTGTAGTTTTAACTATTTTAAAAATTTTTATAAAATATTTACTATAATTTACAAGTAAATAAAAATGAATATTTAATCTGTTTTTCAGTCTAATTTTAATAATTCAATTATTGAGTTACTAAATAAATAATTTTCATAACAATTTATTTATAAACAAACTAGGCCTACATTATTATATTGGCTGTTGAAAAGGAAAATTTTTAATAATTATTGATATATTCATAAGCTGATTATTATTTTTATTCTGTCTTTCATTTATTTATTTATTCTTTACTTTTTCTTTAACAAAATCGTAAGTGTTTCATTAACAATTTAAGTTACAATGTTGTGTTAATAAGGATTACTTTAAAAAATTGTTAATATTTCTATAAATTAAAACAAGCTTTTAGTTAAAAATAAAAATAATAATTATTTAATATAAAAATAGCATTATTAATTATTATTTAAATGTAATTTCTGGTATAAAATTTGTGATTTAATTGTCAATTTTTAAATAAATTTATTTGTTAAGAGAACATTAAAGTAAAACACTAGGCCTTTCTTGTTTATATAAATTATATACTTAAAGGCCTGAAATCTGGTATTTAAACGTTATGAAAATACATACTTTTAAGAAAAATCTCTAGATCTATATAAACTATTAATAAATAAAGATTTCATATTATAAAAAAGAATTTCTTTCAAAATTATTTATTCAAGATAAGTCAAATTGAAGATTAAAAAGTCATAATTTATAGGCTGTATAACGTACTTTCATGCACACACACACAAAAATTAATGAGAAAATCCAAGTCTAAGTAAATTTCAATAAGTAATTTATGGTTTAAATCACGATTTTTCTAACTACTGATTTCGATTTTTTTCTTCGTTCTCATTTCACTAAATATCTTAACAAATTGTTAAACGAAACCATAAAAATATTTCTTTTTAATCTTAATTAAAAGAAAAGAGTAAATTTGCAATTTAATCAAGCAATGAGAATAAATAAGATAATCTACACGGAATAGCGATAAAAAATTTATAGGCACCGTTCAAAGATTTTTATATTTTATTATGAAGTAATACCACTTTCGGTTATAAAAACTTTTGTATAGGCCTTATGTCAAAAAATCAATATCGCATAAAAGTTAATTGCTAAATTTTATTTCAAAGATGTTCGTGGCATTGGAAAAATCACCTTCGCTTTGTACAAAGGTAAAAAAAACAAAAAAAAAACAAAAAAAAATGACACGTATCAGTATTAATTAAATATAAATGTATATAGTTTTTATCTGTGTAATTGATTATTAAATTTTCAAATTGCTTTAAATAATATTCTCCNATTATATACAGTACTTTTAAATTATCTAGATTTGAAAGTGAATTATTCGATTAAAAATTTAATTTATATATCTGTAACGTTATTTAATATATTTTGGAATAAATATTAAAATTAGATTTAATCAATAGATTAGATTATACTGTATTATTTTAACCTTATTCAAGAGCTTGATCATTGTTAAGATTTGAAGATTTAAAAAATATGAAATTTCTAACATTTTAAGCAATCTAGTAATTGGCTTCGTAGCCTTTATGGGAATTTAGAAATGTTCATTTAGAACAAAAACTAATAAAAAATAATTTGCGTCAGAAGTTTAAACATGAACTAAGATGTAATGAGAGGAAACGTCATAAGTTAACCCGTGGGTGGGAGTTACTATCCTTTATTGGGCCTCTTACAAATTATCACTTTGGTGCACAATCTTAAACATCTGAAATACTTAAAACGTTGTTGCACTGTATTATTTATTTTACTTATAAACAGTTTGCTTTCTATTAAATTTTGAATATATTAAAGACGTATGTAATTACGAAAACATTCAATACCTTCTATTAATTCTAATATTAACAAAAATTTTATCATCTTATAATTTAAAATTACATAAAAAAATTAATATTTCATCTTATTTATAAAAAAAACAAAACAATTTAAGTTATAGAATTATAGTAATAAATCCAATATAAAATTCTTATTTATAATTATTTTTGTAAAATATAGTTAATAGAGAGAATACAGCAATTTGTTTATTGTAAATAAAAATTAAATTAGCAAATAATAACATTTATATTGGTTTAAATAAAGAATTAATAATTTTTATGATATTAAACTTATTTTATAATTATTTTCTAACTTTTAAATCACTCAGCAAGTTTAATGTTTTTTACTATAAAAAATTGTAAAATTTAATACAATTGCTTTTCATTATTATTAATATTTAATTATACTGTGTTTAATAATCTTCAATATATAAAAACTTTGAAGAGGAAAATAATAAGTGATTTACGTACTCGAGATAAAGAATATTTTAAAATTTTATAGTCAAATAAATTCGAATATAAAATTTTAAAATAATCTTTATCTCAAGATTATAAGTTCTTTCATTTTGGTCTATTCACAGGGCAAATTTTCTAGAAATTAAATAGTTACTTGCGTTCATTGAAGAAACTGTAAACATCACACATAAAATTTCTGATAATCTGGATTTTTTAAATATGACATATAATTAAATTAAATTAACTTTTCTAGCTTATTCATATTTTATGGGGGAGTCATTTATCACAACAGTTAGTTCTCTGGTTGTCAATAAGCACGCGTTTTGTCTCGATTTGCGTGAGCATAATGGCGTTTACTCATAGTCTAATTAATTTTCTGTTTCAATAAGAATACGCACCTTTTTAAAATATTTATATATATGCATATTAGAGCAAATAGAGAAATCAGTATTAATTGACTCTCACGCAGAGCGAAACAAATATGTACGTGTAATCATTATCCTGTAAATTTTTACCATAAAAAACATTTTTATAATTATAATTTTAGCGAATAAAAATATTAATTCGTTTACAATTTAATATTTTTTTACTGTTTATTTTTAATTTATTTATTTATTATTATTAAATCAATGTTTAAAACGAATATTAGTCTAATATATACTTTAACAATTACATTTTAACATTACAATATTTTTAAAAATAAGAAATAAAAATCTTATTATAAAGTTTATAAATTTTAATTTATTCTCGGATTTAATAATATTTAACTTTACTTTTGAATGTATTTGATACCTCAATTTGTGAACAATAAATAAATTCTTCGTTACTTTATCTCGAAATACATCGATACTTAACACTGATGATGTGAATAAAATCTTTGGAATTTTATAGCTTCGTGCCAACAAGTTAGTCGACATAACCTTTCAAACTTATTGACGTGAAATGTTAAGTGGAAGTTAATGATAGTGTAGAAACATTTTCTGAAATTTAATCGCTTTTTCGAGAATTTTCAACTTAAATATGGAATAATTCTTTAGTTTTACTCTTCGATTAAAGTTTTCATCAATAACGTTTTTAACGTAAAAATTTTATTAATTATCATTATAAATAATCGATGATTTCAAATTTTATAGACAATTTCTCCTACTTAAAAAATTTTAAGAGATTTTAATGGCTTACTACTTTATAAAGATAGATTATAAATAAATTAATGGGCCGTAAAATATAATTTAAAGAATGCTAATTATTATTTAATTAATCGTTGAAATGATTAATAATTATGTTCTAAAATTATTTTATTATATCTATAAATGTATAATAAGTTTTAATTATTAAATTTATACGAATTAAATTGT
>NW_019387315.1:1773-13488 GCF_000671375.1 Centruroides sculpturatus | reverse complement strand
AAACAAAAATTTTTGTTTAATGTAAAGATTCTGCTATATTATTAAGATCAATATGCTCAATTTTAAGCTAGATTGAAAACTAATAATTTTAATGACAAAGATATTAATTATGATTTTTTTTTTCATGTAACTTTTTATGCTAAGTAGTTTTTCTACATTTTTCTTGATTACTACAATCCACTTTGTAAAGATTCCTGATAGTTAAGTTTTTTACCATTTCAAAAACATCTTTTAAATTTGCTTTAAACTATGTTCTTCAATTTTCCCACTTTATATGCACTTCTCTCTTTCAGATTTCTTAATATAATGTCATCTTATTTGTATAGGTTCTTTGTTTCTTGGTTCTCTTCCACTGTCAAACATTTAAATATTACTCTTAAAATTGTATTCTTAACTTTGTGTTGTTGATTTTCTTCCATGTATTGTTTCATGCACATTAGGAAGAAATTGTGAAAATTTATTACTGTAATGCTAACAAATAATTAAAAATATAATCTTTGAATNATTTTTTTTTTCATGTAACTTTTTATGCTAAGTAGTTTTTCTACATTTTTCTTGATTACTACAATCCACTTTGTAAAGATTCCTGATAGTTAAGTTTTTTACCATTTCAAAAACATCTTTTAAATTTGCTTTAAACTATGTTCTTCAATTTTCCCACTTTATATGCACTTCTCTCTTTCAGATTTCTTAATATAATGTCATCTTATTTGTATAGGTTCTTTGTTTCTTGGTTCTCTTCCACTGTCAAACATTTAAATATTACTCTTAAAATTGTATTCTTAACTTTGTGTTGTTGATTTTCTTCCATGTATTGTTTCATGCACATTAGGAAGAAATTGTGAAAATTTATTACTGTAATGCTAACAAATAATTAAAAATATAATCTTTGAATACTTTCTATAGAAATGACTTTTATTTCTAATAAAGCTTTTATAATTCAAAACAAATATTATGAAAGTATAATATAATATAATATATTTTATCTAATAAATATGTATATTAGACATTATTATGTTTTAATACTCACTTTGCATTTGATATTTTATTTTTGACTCATATTTTTTATATTTTAAACTTTAAAATCTGGCAAATCAGGCTTTACAAATTTCAATATTTATTTGTTCATATCTGAATTGTTTATATTAAAGATCAATTATGACTTGGATTCATTTGTAAACAAGATGTTATTGACATCAATTTAAATAATAAAAATACAAATTTTTTCTTAATACAGAATGGTGAAATTTTTTGTTTACTTTTTTATTCCAGTAAAAATTTTATATAAGTGCTTTCTCATTAAAATTAATATAATTCAATTTTGTTATACATATTACAATGCTTAATACACTAATCAGTGTAAAGTTAATTTTAAAAAAAATTATTGCCAAATATACATTCTATATTATTTATTAACTTTAATCATTGAAACTATGATTTATTGTATAAATCTGTTAAAATATGTATTTGACAAAGAAAAACATTTAGTGATATAATTATAATCTGAACTTTCATATTAATAGTGAAATAATTATACTTTGAACAAAATGTTTTTGACATATTACCTCCAGATTTCACTAAAATAAATTCCATAAAAGAATAACCTATAAAGTAACTTATTTTAAATATCTAAATGTATAGTAAATAAATTTTTAAATTTTTTATTAATACATATTTATGTTCTTTCAAATAATTGAATATGTAATTGTTTAAATGACTTTTCATTTTTCTTTCTTTCAGCTTGAAGAAGTCTTAGATGTAATATTAAGTATAATGGAAAATCGAGTTGTTAAAGATCAGTTATTTTTATTAATGTATGAGCCTGGATGTTCAGAATTGCTTTATTGCCTTATTATAAATCCAGAATTTTCTGAAAATTTAAAATTAAAAGTTTTAAAGGTATAAACATACATTTATGCTTAAATTAACACATTTTAAAACTTTTCTCTCAAATTATTTTTTTGAAATGTAAAATAATAATTTCTAGGTAATAGCAGGTTTACTTAAGACAGATAAAGTATATGAAAAATCAAAATCTCGCTTAAGATTACATGATATTGGATTTGGAAGTTTAACAAGTCTTCTTACAACATCTAATGTTACATCAAATATGATAAATGTATTAATGGACCAAATTCTTATGACAGGTAATAAAACTTCTATGCTTTTAATTTAAAAAAAAATAATATACAGTGGTGCCTTGTATAACATACATTTCGAATAACAGACACTGCAAACAACAGACTTTCTGTTTGGCCGTTACGTGACTCGAACAACGGACTTTCCGTTCGGCAGTTACGTGAGGCAAACAACTGACTTTCTGTGAACAAGTGCAAATGATGTTTCCATTTTTTGCTGTTGCCAATGATAATCTGCTATTTTTATAATATATTATTATTATTAGAATATATTATTAGTATATGTGAAGTACAGAGCTCCTGTTGGGATTAGGCTTGCTCCCTTGTTTATTACGTACATCATCTCAGTGCATTATTCAAGTGTTGTGCAAATCATGGCTTCTAAAAAACAGAAAGATGATTTCAATTGAAACAAAGCAAGAAATCATCAGAAGGAGTGAAAGTTGACTCCTCTCGTCAAATGGGGAGAGATTAAGGAGTTTACCAACACTCATTATCCAAATAGAGCTGAGGTCAACAGGATCAATGATCTCTACAATGACACCATTGCCTGTCATTTCTGACAGGTGCTGAAGAAGAGAGAGAAACAGACCACTTTGGACATGTTTTTCAAGAAGCAAGCTGCCAAAAAACAAAGGATGGAACATGACCCTGCAAGCTCTGGTAGCCTCTCCTGAATCTAACTCCGATTAAAAAACAATAAAAAGAGACCTGCTGCAATGTGTAAAAAGTCTGTATCTGTATGAATGTGTGAAGAAAGTGTTCCTCCATCTCCTCCNAGGATGGAAGATGACCCTGCAAGCTCTGGTAGCCTCTCCTGAATCTAACTCCGATTAAAAAACAATAAAAAGAGACCTGCTGCAATGTGTAAAAAGTCTGTATCTGTATGAATGTGTGAAGAAAGTGTTCCTCCATCTCCTCCTCACAACATCTGACTATCCGGCATAATTGATGACTGCTCCATTTTCATTTTTTTATGGTACAGTACAGTTATTTTATGCTGTGGAACGAATTATATGTTTTAACATGTATTTCTATGGAAAAATGCATTTTGTATAACGGACTTTTCATTTAACGGACGTGCACCTGGAATGGATTAAGTACATTATACAAGGCACTATTGTACATATTACTGAGAAAATTAATTATTAAGAAATTAGAATGTTTCATAATCATAAATTGTTTTCAATAGTTAATTTGAAAGTATATAGTAATCAAATTATTTTAAAAAAAAAAAAAGCTAAAACATTTGAAATGTCAATTATACTTAAAACACACAAGTATAATTTGTCAAATATATAAATTCATGTTATTTCTACATATATTATATATACAGAATTTGATTTAAAAGTTTGTCCATAATTTTATAATTAAAAGAAAAATATTTTTACTCCTCAAAATACTGGAATAGTAAATCGGAATTATACTACACCGGGTTAAAGTAAACAATAAACAAACATACCAGGAACCTGTTGCCAGTGTGAATTGCATTCGCTTAACAGTCATTAGTTACCTGAAGAAGAACTTTCAAGTTCAAAATTGTTCGTAATGCTCTGTTTTTCTGAGAAGCACACCGGCAACAGGTTCCTGGTACATTTGTTTATTGTTTACTGGAATAGTATTAAAATAGTAAGAACTGGAATAGTATTTTTTTCCCAGAAAAAATAATACATTCAATTCCTGTCAATATGTTATTGGTTTATGCAAAGTCTCTGTTAGTGCAAAGTAGATTTACAGTCCCATGGATGAGGATAGGCAATTCAATGTTAATAAATATGGTTAATGCATAACATTGGTTAATATGTAATATTAAGCTTGTCTTGGTCTGATGAATTCAATAACAATTGTATTACATTGTTTAATACAAAGCACACTGCTTCGAGTTTCCCTGAAGCCACATGAGCCAAAATGAAAAAAAAAAAAAAAACACAAGATACATCATGATCAGAGCATGTTTTTTGACTTTAATTTGTTGGCCACAATACTTATGATGATAATGTTGTCATCATTGGCAATGTAATTGCGTGCAAATGCCACCCTAATAATGTTCACTCCAACTCAAAAATTACTTCTCTTATAGTTGGTGCTTTGTAGATTGTGGCACTGTCTGTTGAATGATTACTTAAGACATGAACAATGGAAACCATAAATTTTGTTTACTTTTTTATTCTCATGGGCACTAAGAGGATTTTTTTCAAGCTTATTATGGGTTTGGCATTGCCCACAGTAGCACAGCCAGGTGTGAGGGATGGGGTCTGATATATCTAAGACATACTACCCCAAAAAATTTCTGTGATTTTTAAACCTGCCCAGATTTGAATCTGAGTTTACTAGAATAGTAAGCTGATGCCTTAACTATTTTGGTTATCTCATCAGTAAGGAAGTTCACAGGATTGGGAAATTTTTCAATTAAAAATTTATAGTTTTATGAAATAGTTCTTATTATTAATTGTTTTAATAATGGGAATAATAAAACAACCAAATTAAAATATTAAAAACTGTAATTTGTTTTTAATTTTAAAGTTAAAAAACCATTTCTATCAGAATCCAAGCAAATAAGCTATTTTTAAATTTGTAAAGACTTACATGTATTTAACTCCTGGATTCAACTTGGCAGTTATATCCAATAGATTCAATCATTGTTGTACTGACTTTAGCCAATGTTGAAAAACAAACATTAATTTTTTTTCAGCCACTGTATCTCAATAAAGTGCATGTTTGGAGTAACACACAAGTTTATTTGCTTGTTTATTTTTTTAAAACATCCAAATAAGATAAAACACAGTGAAATAATTAAGAGAAAATTTAGCCTTTTCTGTTTAATGGTTTGATCATTGATTTTTTGTAGTTTACTTAATACAAAACACATTCAATAAAACCTATAACATCCATTAATGAAAATTTTAATGTGAAAACTTTGATGAATGTTTTCGATCTTAAAGAAGATCTGCATCAGGTCAATAATTATATTCCAAATTGGAATGTGCAGAATTTTTCAAAAATTTCAAAATAAATAGAACAAAAACATAATGATGTAAATCAAACATATAGGTAATTTAGAAAATTCTACATTTTCTGAAGAATTAAAACACATCAAATAATTTTGATGAGAATATAGAGTTGACTTCATATCAAAAACAGCAATATTTTGAGGAGACAGCCATGTGTTTGGAAAATCAATGCCCTGGATGTAAAATTATTAGTTTAGAAGTGATTTGAAAATTTAATGAAATTACTTACATGCCCAAAATGTTATCAGCAGAATTTAAAGATAGAAAAGCATGTTGTATGCATGGCAATGAAAATCAGGTAATAATGACATAAATTAATTAATATTATTTTGCAATATTTTATGTTTTATGTGTATCTAATTTATTTTTATAATTATTAAAAAATATTACCGATTATGTATATTTATATGTTTGATTTATATCATTAGTGTTTTTGT
The DNA here is from genome assembly GCF_000671375.1 of Centruroides sculpturatus. Classification (NCBI taxonomy): domain Eukaryota; kingdom Metazoa; phylum Arthropoda; class Arachnida; order Scorpiones; family Buthidae; genus Centruroides; species Centruroides sculpturatus. Next base: position 7,902 of record NW_019387315.1, on the reverse strand, counting down.
TCTATTTATTTAAAAATTTTTGAAAAAATCTGCTCTTTCCAATTTGGAATATCATTGTTCACCTAATACAGATCTTGTTTAAGATCAAAAACATTCATCAAAGTTTTTTACATAAAAATTTTTGTTACTGGATATTAAAAGTTTTGTTGAATGTGTTCAATAATTTGTTGCAGTTATTGAGAAGGTAATTTTACTTAATACAAAGTGCCAATTTTTAAGTTTCTTTATATTTATATTAATGGGTTTGACTGGATTTGATTCAGATTCAATTACATGCTTTAAAAATAGAGCAAGTTTAAAATCTTTGAAAAAATTTTAAATTAAATTGTTGACAGCGGCTTCAATAATTTTTATATAATGGTATTTAAATAAAAATTATAATGTAGAAGCATATTCTTTATTGTTAGTAATAAAAAGTATAATATGATATCAGATGAGAGTCATAAAATTATTTCTTTAGTAAAATTATTATTTGAATATACTGCATATAAATTCACATATATGTATATAATAATTCTACTTTTCTGTTAAAATTGAACCTTATATCAATTTATTAACATTACAGTTTGATAGATAATGTTAAACTTGTGATATTATTTGTTAAAAATAATTTATTTACAGAAACTTTACCAGCCTATCAAGGTGCTGTGTTACTCTTGCAATTTATTAGAAATATGAATATTGACATTAAGCTTGAATCAATACAAAAGGTATGAATCTACAACATCTTTTTAATTATTGAATTTTGGGGTAGATAAACATTTAAAAAGATCTGNTTCTATCTTTTCTAATTTTATTTATTTTAATTATATAGAATTGTTACTTCCATTTATAAATTACCAATAGTAATTTATGAATATTTGAAATCTTTATTAACTTTTGTATGTATTACGTTTTTTCATCTGGACATTCTCCAGTAATGGAAAAGTGACTGAAGAATGTCAGAAAGGTCAAACAAAAAAAATCATACATACATACATACGAAATTGAATAAGAGAACAATTAAAGAAAAGTTAAGAACCCAAAATGCATATTGTTTTTGATATAAGAAATATGATAAAGTTAAGCTCAAGGTTTCTGACTAGTGTATAGTTTAATGAATAAAAGAAATGTTTTAGTCATTAAATAATTTAGAATACAAGAAACTTGCATCCAAATGATGAGAATTGAGTTGACTTGGAATTATTGTTGTTGAGTACTTAACTGAAGATATTTTTATCTCATACAATTGGAATATAAGGTTATCTTACATAAATCTTCAGGATACTCTGTTTGCTTTTGAAATCTGTCTGATAGCTTGTGGATTGTGGACAAGTTTACAATAAACCAGTTTAACTCATTTTGAGATTAACCATCCTCAAGCAGTTTATTAGTTTTACTCACTTTGTAGGATGATAATTTTAAGATATCTCCATAACTTGTATTTTAATATTATTTAATTTATACAGACTCAAAATAAAATACAGTGGTGATGTACGTACAGGGTGGTTAGAATTTAAACTGACAGTACTCAGACTTGTGGAACCAGCTAAAGTGAATCAAATGAAACTCAGTACACATATTATTCAGATCATGATTAGAGATTTATGGGGGAAAATTAGTTGTAATTTTCACCACCAGAGAAGAATTAGGCACTGTTAGGCAAAAATGTATGTTTCTGGTTGTGGGATTTTTTTTGAAAGATCATGTTTATCAGAGGCAAATGAACTCCATATCAGAGTTGAAGCTCAGTATAGTGTAATGTGTCTCTCAGATTCCTCCTGAAATTTTACGTGCAGCAGTTGATAACATGATTTTATGATTGCGACATATGGTTGACAGAGAAGGATCTTACTGTGAGCACATACTGTAAATGTGTAAAATGAAATTTTATTTTTCTAATAAAATTTTTTCTTCTTGTCTTATAATTGTCATCCTTACAGTGCTATATTTTTCTCTGGTGGTGAAAATTTCAAGTAATTTTTTTCCTTTGTAAATGTTTTCCCCATGATCTGCTTTGCATGTGTACCGAGTCTCATATGATTTGGTTTAATAGAGACTGCTCTACATGTGTCTGAGTACCATCAGTTTGTAACCACTCTGTATTAAAACATTGAAATTAAAATTAGAATACAAAATTTAAAACTTAAAATTAATGTTTTTTTATACTTTATTTAAATTCTATTTTAATTGTATATGAGCTGTTTACAGGCAAATCTATTAACTCTTTTTGTTATACAAAAAATGTAAAATTAATACATCTTTGGAATAATCGTTATAATTTTATATGCCATTAAAAGCTACACCTGTAATAGTAAATTCTAAAATGCTTATTACATTTAAAGTTTAAAAAAGTTACAAGTTTAATTACAAAAGTTACAAGTTTAAAAAAGAATATATATCATTTTATCAATTTCTCTATTTTTTTGTTTCTTGAGTTAATCAATTTGGCAAATGAATGGCTCATACACATTTGAATTATTTTAAAATTTTTGTGTATATATTTTACATTTTTCCTAATTTTGATCTTCCAATATTAGGAAAAATAGTTTTTTAAAGAAATGAATAGTAGCTTATGTCTTAAATGAGAACATAAATTTAATTAAAATATGCATCAGAGTTTTTATTTATAATAATTTAAAAGAAATAATTATAGAAAATGATACTGTTAATTAGAAATTAATTATAAAAACTGTTCATTTAAAAAAAATAAATGAGTTTCATATAATTGTTTTATTTTTATTTTAGCTTAAACAATCGCTAAATCGTAGCACATCCAATTGTGTAACCATAAGCAAGCTTACTGGTTGGCAGGAATGCTTATTAGGATTACTTATAAAATATCCTGTATCAGATAGGAAAGAATCTTTTTCAAATATACCTACTAATTTAATTGATTTCTCTTCTGATATCTCATCAGATATGTCACCTGAGTTTAAAAATGTTTCAAAAGCAGAAAATAGAAATGGTAAGTTGAAAAATTTGCAGCTTTAAAGGGAATCATTAGATTAGTCATATTTTGTCTTCTTTATAAGTTCATGAAGAAGGAACATAACAAATTCAGAATATTTGTGTAGAATTCTTTAGTCTTGTTTTCTTTTTGCAGATTCTAATTCTTGAAGATTAGTATTAATTTTGGATTTTAGTTTTTGCAATTTTAAATAAATATTTTTATTTAGAATCTCCACGTACGGGAAGTGTGAGAAGGTTATCAAGACGTGCTTCTTGGTCTCAGCATAGTATAGAGGAAAGTGTTTCATTACCTAAAACACCACAATTACTTATGCAATTGAGAGAACATATATTTGATTTTGATTTTCCAAATCTTTTAAACAGGCAAGTCCTAAAATAAATTTTTGTTAACTTTTATAGCTAAATTAAATGTACACCGTTTACAATATAATCAACTAAAATATAGTGATAAAATATTAAAAATTTATATATATAATTAACTATAAACAGATAAATTTAAATGTCAATTACTATATTGCAAAGAAATTGTATATATCCTGCTTAAAACATATAACTTTGATATAAGAAAATTTATCATTATATCAAATTAAGTAAAAAAATATCTGAGAAGTGATGAAAACTGTATATTATTAATAATATAGAATATAATGACTGACTGACTGGATTTTGTGGTTTAGCCATTGTTTTATATTCTTTCAAAACACTAAGCATTTTAGTCATTATTTATAATTTCTTTGAATAATATATACTGTATATAAATCATACAACACTGCTTGTTAAGTTTACCTATGATTCTTAAATTAAAATATGTTTTCAACTCCCTTTGAGTCTTCAGTTTTTGTACATTTCGAATGATGTTTACAATTTTATATATATATATAATTGTATAATTGTAGAATGTAGAAGGCAACAAGAGGGCAGACCTTTTTGCCCACACAGCCCCAGATAGAATATATCACTGCTCATTCAGCAAAATTCTACCTTCCTGGCTCAAGAAACAGATCAATTAGATTCTTGGAATGCCTAGCAAAACAGATGGGATAGCAGCAACACTGGAAGACTGACACACAGCTTCATCCCCAACATCAAACTCAGAAGAACAAACAAGTATATCATTCCATCTTTCCAGTTGACTCAGCTTCTAACTGGTCATGGCAATCTCAATACTTATCTACGTAGGTTCCTCCACAAAACTAATGGCCTGTGTACTTGCCAGCTCAAAGAAGAAGAGGATCCTATACCCACAATTTATTACTGCCCGCTTTATTTGACTCAAAGAAGGACCATCATCAGGACTATTCAAATGAAAACTACCACTGGCCTTGCAACAGTAGGACTCTCATGGATAATATAAGTATCCACAGGAACCTTGTGGAATTTGCTCATGGTATAAACAAACTGAACTAACTCTGCCCATTCTGGCCTGTTCTCCCTCCTCTCCCTGGTTCCTGCTTGTGTTCTCACTGCACCAATTGAATCTTTGAATTCTGGACTTTTATCAACATCCCAGGACATTTTGTTTATTTGTTCACTGTTCTTTATTCTGCACATAATTTTATTGTTTTAATCTATATATATAAAATTGCTTGTCCTGACTGACTGAATGACTCACTCAGTCATATTTTATATATATGTTACTGTGAAAGACTGAAATTANCATAATTTTGATAATAAATTATATATTTTGAATAAAAATTATACATATTACTATATTTCTATATTTTATTGTATTCAGTAACATATTATTGGCATATTATATATACTGGATAGTTATAAAATAAGCATCTCTATTTTGAGCTGTAGCTTGAAGGAATAACCCAAATGAAACCAAAATTTAAGAAAGGAGGAAGAAGAATGGAACAAGAGGAAAAAATAGTTTAAAAATTGCCAATAGAGTGTGCTGTAAAGTTTGAAATGTAATGTGTAATGCAAGAAGAAAGAATTAAGGTGCAAAAACCAATGGCATACTGGTATTGGAAAATATCACAGTGTGGTTATGCTGTCGCATGGCATTGATGATCTAGTTCAGGTTACACAAAAATTGTCAATGCCATGTGACAGCATAACCTCACTGTGATATTTTCCAATAAATACGAGTATTTCATCAGTTTTTGCACCAGTATTACACATTATATTTCAAAGTTTACAGCACCCTCTAGTGACAATTTTTTAAACTATTTTTCTCCCTTGTTCTATTCTTCTTCCCCCCTTCTTAAATAGTATGTGTACCAATTTTGGTTTCATTTGGGTTATTCCTTCAAGCTACTAACAGCTACAAATAGAGATACTTATTTTATAACCATCTGGTATATACTAATTATGGAATATACCAATAAGTTATCAGAAAAAATCTAGCAACAAGTTGCTTAACTTTCCTAGCAACATTTAAAATTGTTTGTGTGGCACCATTTGTTATGAATTTAAAATATAAAAAGTTTTTTAATTAAATAATGTAACAGATGGTGCCACCAAATGTTGCCAGGAAAGTTATTCAACTTGTTGCTGGATTTTTAATCCTTGTGAGGCCATTCTCTGTTTTGTAATGTCAAGAAAGGCAAAAAATTTGGGGGGTTTTTCTGTATATATGGATGTATTTGTGTGTGGGGAGCACAATTTTGTTCACCCTCTTTGAAACTTAATAACTCCCATGGTTTTTGTTGAAATTTTCTGAAAGTTTGCAGGGAGGTTTGTGTATCAGTGGTATTGATGCTATTAAATTTTGATGGTTAAAGGTTGAGGGGTAGGGAGATAAAGGGGGTCATGTTATATCTGTAGTAGGGTCTGACCAAATGATGATTTTACTCATTATTAGCATTTACAATTTTTTACAAAACCTGTCCCTATCCTCAAAATTTTCTGAAATTTTCTGAAAGTTTGCAGGGAGGTTTGTGTATCAGTGGTATTGATGCTATTAAATTTTGATGGTTAAAGGTTGAGGGGTAGGGAGATAAAGGGGGTCATGTTATATCTGTAGTAGGGTCTGACCAAATGATGATTTTACTCATTATTAGCATTTACAATTTTTTACAAAACCTGTCCCTATCCTCAAAATTTTCTGAAATTTTCTGAAAGTTTGCAGGGAGGTTTGTGTATCAGTGGTATTGATGCTATTAAATTTTGATGGTTAAAGGTTGAGGGGTAGGGAGATAAAGGGGGTCATTGGTTCAAATGGTCCAA
>NW_019387315.1:0-1062 GCF_000671375.1 Centruroides sculpturatus | reverse complement strand
TCAAATAGTTCAATATTGCTGATCTTGGTTTGTCGAGAAGACACCTTGCGACGTATTGATGAGTTGTGGCTAGAAGTAATCCTCTTCCGGCGGATGACGAACAAACAGTGAGACGAATTCAGACTTGCCATTATATAAAAATTAATTTTTATATGATATTTATATTTATAATACATATTTTATATTAATAAAATTATTATAATTTCTTGTTAAACTATGTATTTCTTTACATAAATTTAACTACATAGCAAGTCTTTATTGAGAGTATTTTTTATAAGAATTAAGTTCTATTTATAAGAAAATTTTAAATTATTATGATTAATAATTTTCCTAACATTTATTTTTAGCACAAACAAATGCACTTCATTCGGAAAATGCTATAAGAATAATACGATTTGTATATGATTTTGTTGTTTTGGAAAATACAACAGATGAAAGAAGGTTAAGTGAAAAGGTTTGAGAAATTAACTTGTTATTCTTTACAGTTGAACCTCCTATAATGAAGTAGATATGTTCCGCTTTATAAGAATTTCGCATTGTAGGAAACCTCAAATACATGAGCCAGTCACAGCCCGGCACATGTGCAATTTATGGACTACGGCTGATTGAAAGGTTTTCTTCCATAAAATTAATCGATTATAGACTAATTTCACTCAACATTTCCAAAACACATATACTTTTTTGGGAATAATCTGTATAAACTATGCTATAAACAAAAAATTGTAGGATTACTTACCGAGTGTGCCCCATTTGACTACACCATTGCTTAAGCTTGTTTTCGTTGCGGAGCAGTGCACCAAACGGCGGCTGCATTTTCTGATAAGTTATTTTTCTGCGAAAAATTCGTTGAACTTTGGAGACATCATTAATAGAAATAATTTTTATGACCGTTGAATGTTTTTTTCACAAGAAATGTATAAAATTACAATACTGTATTAGACTTACAGTACATAATTTATGTACTGTACAGACGATAGTAAACTCAACTTATCCGCCTAAACTCTCTGTAGCATGTAAGTAGTTCAGCTGCTTGTCCACTATTGGTCCAGATTCGACCAATCC
>NW_019387314.1:0-12037 GCF_000671375.1 Centruroides sculpturatus | reverse complement strand
ATCAGAATTACAAAAAAATAAAATAAATTATTGAAATCTAATTTAGTGACTCAACAAAATTCTTTTCCCCCCCTCTATAAGCAAAGTAATTTAGTTACTGGAGCTGGTTTAGTTAAAGCTTAGAATATTGCTAGAAGTAAACTTCTTTACAGTCTTGGAAAATTTGTAGAGAAGGATATTAATGATGTGATTGCAATCCTTGCACCAGAGAACTCAAAACTTAAGTAGACCCATCTCCCACTACACGCCTGAGAGATGTATTTCTGAAGTTAGTTTGTAATTGTATGTTCACTACAGCGTGATCTGAAAAACTGCATTAGTTTCAGCTTAGTACTGGATGAATCTACTGACATTCAAAATATCCTTCAGCTGTCTATATTTTGTTCACTGTGTTACAAATGATGAAAATGCAAAAGAATTCTTGGGTATGATAAACTTAAAACTATAATTGATATTTATATAAAAAAACATTGTTGAGTGGACTTTCTTTATGACAGACTATCACTGCATAAACTTGTCAGAATTATAACAGAGTACTAGCTAAGGTATGTCAAAATACTGAACTAGTTGGGCAAGTAACACAAGATCCCAACTATCCTGAATGTCTTCGATCACTATCATCCATCTTGAGCATTTAATAAACAAACATTTCAAGTCAAACAATACTGGACTTTTAAAATTATGAATTTCATTTGGACAAATGTCAAAATACATCATCAATTTAGAAATTTCATTGATGAGCTGAAGCTTAAAGAAAATGCAAATAATCTTTCATTCTACTGCACTGTAAGATGGCTATCAACCACCATTTTTTGAATAAGGTCATTGTCCTTATAAACTATTGCTTTTGTGAAAGAAAGAAAAGAACTACCCACAACTAGATCATGAGTGGTACAAGATCTGATTTTTTTTAGATGTAATGCAACACTTCCAGGAAGGTACAAAGCTATTACAGAACTTCTCCAATCAGTTTTGAGTTTACAAAATAAAATAAAAGCTTTTTCAAAGAGATCTGGCTACAAAAAAGTTTCACTACTTTCCCAAACTTAAATCAAGATTGGGTGCATTTCCAAACATTAGAATTCAAGACAGTAATAGAATAGAAAATAATAGAATAAATTGTAATACTGGTAGAGAAATGCACCAATCATGGCTAAGATTCATAGAAAAAGGGGTGTGTCTAAAAGATAAAAAGAACAATCGAAAGAAATGGAAACGAGGTGTGAGTCAAATGGAACGAGAACAAATGTAAGATGTAATAATAGTAAACAAATGTAAAAAAACTGAGATAATGTTAATATAATTTGTTTAATACAGGTCTAAGATCATAGTAATTCTGTTTTTGTTGATAAAATTTGAATATCCAGTTGAGCTAAAAATAAAGGAAAACCGGAAAATTGTAAGAATTTTATTAAATAATTTTGTTGGGAAATTTTAAATGTAAATTTTAAATTTTTGTTTTATTGTTTNAAAGAGATCTTGCTACAAAAAAGTTTCACTACTTTCCCAAACTTAAATCAAGATTGGGTGCATTTCCAAACATTAGAATTCAAGACAGTAATAGAATAGAAAATAATAGAATAAATTGTAATACTGGTAGAGAAATGCACCAATCATGGCTAAGATTCATAGAAAAAGGGGTGTGTCTAAAAGATAAAAAGAACAATCGAAAGAAATGGAAACGAGGTGTGAGTCAAATGGAACGAGAACAAATGTAAGATGTAATAATAGTAAACAAATGTAAAAAAACTGAGATAATGTTAATATAATTTGTTTAATACAGGTCTAAGATCATAGTAATTCTGTTTTTGTTGATAAAATTTGAATATCCAGTTGAGCTAAAAATAAAGGAAAACCGGAAAATTGTAAGAATTTTATTAAATAATTTTGTTGGGAAATTTTAAATGTAAATTTTAAATATTTGTTTTATTATTTATAGAATATACAAAAATACCTGCTGAGGAGAAACAAATATGTCCGAAACGCAAAATTATGTATGCGTCCAGGTATATGGAATAAAATAAAAATTGTTTTCTGTTAAACTTTGTAGCATTATCTTTAAAGCCAGTATACTAAGTCCTGATAATAGAAGATACAAATTTATAATCAAAAATTTATATTTCAAGACAATAAATTGAAACAATACAAAAGGAAACAAATTATCAAAAATTTGAGAACGTACGAGAACCTAAAACAGCCAAAACTATGCTTTGAATTATTTCTGAATCCATTTGCAATTGATGTCTTATAGAACATTTTACCTTAGATGTTACTTTAGTAGAAACAGAGCTAAATCTTCCAGCTCAGATTTGGCTTTAAAACTAATTTAACAGCTCTTCTCTGACTTTTGGAAAACAAATCACAGAAGTAAAGTATCTTGATCTTTAGAAATTTGACTTCTGTTTTCAGAACAACTTAGTTCTGAATCTCTCTTCTCAATTGCAAAATTTGCCAAGTCAAAGCTGTGCTATTCTTACTAACAGCCACCTTATTCAGCTTCTCAGTACTTTATATCTTACCAGCCACATTTTATACTAAACTAGAAAAATGAAAACTCAATCAAAGCCTTAATGGTTAAATGTTTCACATTGGTGAAGAAAAAACTTTGATAAACTGAAATTTTGCAACATTAAAATTTTATAAATACAAATTTAAAACACCAGCTTGTTCTCAAACATTAAAGATATTTTGGTAATGGTGAGTATGACTTATCAGATATTTTGTAAAACCTTTAAATACAATTTTAAAGAAATAATTTCTGTGACTCTTGACCATTCATCTCTGTATGAAAAATATTCTACAGGGTTGTCATAAAACACTTCACCACCTCTATATAGTAAAAAATTATGCCATTTCTTTAGTCTTATTATCCAAAAATTGTTGTTGCATTTAATTAAGTTCTGCAGCTTATAAAAATCACTTACCATCCAAAAATCCTTTACAATGTAAACAAAAAAGTTCAAACCTTCAATATCGAGCAAAAGATTCATAGAACAAACTAAAATTTGTTTCGTTATTTTGTAGAATTTATAAACAAACATAAAAAAAATTATTTTCTAACTTTAGATGCACCAATTTTTTCAGTGCTTCTCAAAGCAATAGTATGTAGATTGGTGACAGTCTGTGGCAAGTTCTAGAAAGGCCAAGACACCATTATACCAAACTATTATTGATATTACTTCCCTTATAATATTTTCTTATTTACAAAACCTTTCCTTGAAATCTTGCTATTATATTATTCATACAGATCATATGCTAATATAAATAATCCACTTCAAATGTGAATTTTTTTTTGTATAGAGAAAATACTAATTTGCCATATCAGATTTGAAAAGCATTGAACTGCATTCTACAAAACCAAACCTGTCATAAAATATGCCAAATTATTTTAACTAATTCTGTTATACTATATATAATTTTAGTTTATTTAAAAATTGGAATATAAAAATCTCAAAATGTTTAATACTTAAATAAACAGTGTTAGTTACTTCAACAATGTTATTTTGTATCAGTAAAGATCCCGTGAACATTATATATTGATTATAATTATTATGTCAAAAATTCAAAATAAGTATAACATAAAATAACAAATGAGACACATTAATCTTAAGCAAGTAATCCACAAATATAACCAAATCAAAATTGAAACTGCAAATCTTTATTTTAAAATAAAGACATAAAATAAATGGTGTTAACAGTTAATCTATTTTAAATAAATCTGTATAAAGGTAGAAGATAGATGAACACAAATTATAAATAAAAATACAGATGCTAGTTAAAGGATATAAAATAACAAAAACAGTTTGTTAAAGGATATATTTTATACTTTTTTGTCATAGGTTTGAGTAAATATTCATAATTAGATTAAAAGTTTACATCTAAAATGTCAATTAACCAATCAATCTCTGTGATGCAATTTAATGACTATCATGTTTTAATAAAAACTTCTAAGATGCTTAGTCTTTTTCTTCCAATTCTTCTATACAAATCATTAGAACTAACTAAATTTCTAATTTTATATAGTAGTAAATAGTATAATACTAGAAATACTAAATTATCTAGTTTATATGTAAACTACTACATGATTCAGTGCTATATACAGTTCACTGCTCTTTTGAAGCAGAAAACTTGATATGTTAAGGATGGAGAAATAAATTTGGTTGATACTACAATAATTCTTATATTTTAACATATATATATATATATTTTTTTTTTTGGATCAGACTAATTATTTATATCTGCAATATAACTCATTAAGTCTATTGTATGACTCCAGCAGTTAAAAATGTTCACGAAAACACAAGTAAAAATAAATTTCCTGAATAATATAAGCTATTCAATGTATATTTCGTTTGTTTTAAATTAGAACATTTCGGAATAGATTAAATATACGTTGAATTTTTTTACTAAGTAATATCCTACGTTTTACTATTCGAAAATAAAGTATAGGTAAATTTTGTTTGGCCGACGAAAAATTAAATGTACTTCAAACGAAAAGAATTTATTAACGTAATGGCAAATACTGCATTCTAAGTTATCTAATACAAGCATGATGATAAATCAAATTCAATCTACATAGGAGGGAGTGACTAACACAACACACGTGTATCTAAACAGCTAAGGAACAAAATCCTGAACTAAATAAACTTTATTTCCGATATTTTTACGCAATTTCAGTTTTCTTAATTACAATTACAGGATATTTACACACAAATTTCGTAAAATAAGAAGCAAACATATTATTTGCCATTTCCTTATTTTACCGTTCACTCGGTTATTTCTACGTGAAATCAAGGTCAAAGTAGAAACTAAAACTTTGTCACTTTAAAACGAAAACTATTAAATAAATTAAATGTAGATGTTATTAAACTCATATCAGCGATTACGAAAATAAATCATACCATAAAGTTACGGAAACAATATCTCTACTTACGCACACAGCACGCAGCTTCTCATTTTAAAGCTGAATAAGAAACTGTACGTCCTGTAACGAACAAGAGGGAATTGGAGTTCTTATTCTAAGTACTTTTACCTAGAACCCACTATTCCGCACTTCGTTCCTGCCACCAAAACGTGTGCAGAGAATTTAAGATGGCCGCAAGTGCGGCGTGCAACCGGTGACGAATGGTGGGAAGACCATTACATCAGCGCCACCTAAGGATATTGAAATTTTCACATACAACTAAATGTTTTTAGAATAATTTCGTTGTACAGAGATAAAACCGAATTATGTTCGTGGCCATTGTAAATTATAAAATTTACATTTTATCACAGTGATAAAAATAAACTATTAACTAATCTAAAATACAAACTTACCCCATTCAAAATAACAATGCCCGAACAATGTCAACATTTCTTGTAACGTGTTACAAAAAAAAATGCATCTAAATATGAAAATACATAAAATTGTCTTATAATTTGTAAAAATACTTCAATCGTTTTAATTTGTTTAAATATACTAACAACTTATTTCAAGTGTTAATAAATTTTGTTCCTATTTGTAATAAACAAATTTATAGATAAAATAATAAATTCGTTTATGAATACAAAATCAAAATATTTATTTATATAGTTTTTGTTTTAAATATGCTTTCTTTACGTCAACTATAGAACAGGCTAGCTTATTTAATTTCTAGTAAGACCAAAAATTTCTCCGAACAACTCAATAATAACCAAGTTTTTTTCGTAAAAACATCAAAATAATCTACATTTAACCGCTCTCCATTAGAATACAATAATTATTCTTAAACTGTAACGCCTAGATCTTTTCCTTTACTCTAATATTAATACTATATTCTTCCTATGAATTGTCGATCAACAATGAAATCGATATACCGATGGATGAAAGTATTGTTAGGCTCGTATATTGTTATGGGAGAATCCCTAATATTAATTATAAAACGTCGCATAAACGTAATTATCTAATCGAAATTAATTTTATATGTGTAACGCTAACATTATCAACTAACTGATGAAAGTTAACGTAAACACAATATCCTGTAATTAAAAATCATATTATGTTAACTTTCATCATCATCTTTTTTGATAGTTTCTATAATTGATGATGCCATTATCTCCCAAAATAATATATAAAGCATCCATATCTAAAAAAAATACCAGCATTCGGCTCTGAATTACATTTTATTCATTATTATTTCTGTGTCTTCATTTTGAACACACAAAAAATATACCTTTAGTCATAAACCATTTAACAAGATTTTGGCTCAATTGTCTAAAGTAACTTCATTAATAATTTAAGAAGTTTCAATAAACATTATTGACAATTAAGTTAATCATAATGTACTAAGCAGTGCAAAATCGAATGTAGAGTGAAAATAGAGCCGCAAGGTTTGCTATATATATATATAACAAATTCATGTTTCTGATTAATAAAACACTGATATGAATCATAATTATGATCGTTTTATTGTATTGTATACTTGCAAAACACTTTCGTGATTTAAAAAATTAAGTCAAAATTTAATAATTATATTTTTGTACACTAAACATTAATACTGAACATATAAAAAAATTCTTGAAACCCATTCCTTGTAGGAATAGTATGATGATAAAATAAAATATGAATGATGTTGAATTCATGTGTTTTATTTTTATTTTTTTTTGTTTGTTTGTACCATTGAAAGCAAGGATCAAACACAAAGTTTGAATTTTTCCATGAAGCTGCAACTTCACAACAAACAGGTTCATTTTGCTTGTTTTGGGTAGTACATAAAAATAACAGAAAACAAAAGACTGTTTCATGCTCATAAAAATAAGAATCAGAGTGAATGTTACACACTATCACCATCCAACCAAAGGCGTATCTATTAATATTGTAATCTATATGATTTTTTGCTTATTCAATAAAACAACTTGCATCATTTGCAATACAATTATAAGCAATTTCAAGCCATGCAATAATAACCATCTTGGTATTTTGAGACAAGTTTTTAACTGTGCTTTTCAATGTATAAACTTTTAAGACTTGATTAACAGAACTTGAAATTATGCTTGGAAAAATCAATTCTGACTTGAGTATTTAGTTATATATGTCTTCTACAATGTACAGTATAGGTGACCTTTATTCAATAATTCTTTACAATAATTACTCAAATCTTTTTTTTTAACTCATCAATTTCATTTATCATGTATGCTGATTTGTAGTTTTCAGCATTTTTATTGAAGAAACCATTATCATAAAGTTATTTTTCTTTTACAAATGTAAATTCACAATTCTTACTGTTAACTTCAATTAATGAGGCTGCCTTTACTATACAACTGTCAATATAAATTCATCATTACAATATCACCCAGTATTATTTTGCAGATAAAACATATCATTGATACATACTGTGAGCAATTAGCAGCAGGTAAGAGCTATGTATTCACAGTCCAATTTTAAAATGTAATTATATATGACATCTAGCTTGCTGATATTATTGCCACTATATATATACATAATCAAATTTATAATGAATCATAATAATTTTTGTATGAAATACAAAATGTCATGTTTTGTTGAAAGTAAAATCACTTTTACAACAGAAATTATCGACTGATTGATTGATTAACACGAGGAACCAGCATATTACAGATTGTATGATCAATCAACCACAATTACGTCCATTAGGCATGGACAAGACCTACAATGGAATCAACCAACATTTGGTGAGAATCTATTATTAAATCTCAAATTTGTTTCTTTAATAATCATACAAATTATTTTATATTTTAATGACAAAATCAATATTATTTCTTACTTTCATGAAAAGCATTTGCTGAAAAGCTTTATAAAAAAAAATTAATTTTTATTTTTTAATTGCAGTAATCCCTCAATTTAACAGACTTTGAATCTAACAGATAAATTTTTCCTATAGGACAAATTTTTTTAAAATCCATTTTGTTTGCAAATAAAGCATACTAAAAGGTTAGAACAATGAGTCAATGAGTATAAATTACACAATGTATATTACATTATTATTTATTATTATTATTATGTATAAGTATAAATAAAATATTTTAATAATCTTGCACATTTTAAGTTCATCGTTAATATATGTTTTATAAACATTCAATTTAATAGACTTTTGGCAAAGCAGACATCCATTTCCCCAGTTAGTATGTTAAATTGAGGGTTTACTTGTAATTAAATTTCTTAAAAAGCCTTTTTACAGTTTGCAGAAATAAGCTTACATACTTTTTCAGGAATTTCAACTATTCTGATTTTTAATAAAAACATTTTAAATCCAGTTCTTAAACTTTAAGTCTCAAGAAATACTGATATATATTTAATATCTACTTAAGAATTTGTATTTCATTTTGTACTAAATAAATACTAAATGTCTACTGCTGTTTATATTTTTTATGACATGCCACAACACGCTTTATGAGCTATAATGTGCATTCCATTTTCATTTATTTTGAATGAACCAGATATGCTGTAGATATCCAGTCAGTATAGTTGAAGAATATGGATTGATAACATTAAAAATTTTCTTGCTAATTTTGGTTATCATCATTTGTAATAAAAATTCAATTAAACACAATATAATAATAATTTCATAAACATCTAAATGACAAATTAGTAAATTTTCTTTATTCAATATAATTAGATCAATGTACAATAGCTCATATGTCAAATGATTTCCAAAGCAATTTAAAATATTATAATTAAGTCTAAATTTTTACAGCTTCTCTATTCTTAATTCCAATGGTTTTATTCATTTTTTTGAGAACATAATAATTCAACAACAGTAATTGAAATAATTTGTCACTACTTATATGTAATGCTGCCATTTGCTAAAAATATATGAAGACACTAAATACACCTTACACACTTTTTCAGCAACCAAATTTAATCAAAATCAACATTTTCAGCCCCCTTGATAAATCTTTGTAAGGTTAGAAAACAAAATTTAAATAGAGATTCTATTTTTAGAATAAAATATTCTTTGACATAAATTACATCTTTTGAATCCTAACAGATTTTTGATTTTCCAATATTAAAAAAATATATATAAAATAAAATAAAAGTACTGTATAAAAAAATAAAAATAGAATACAATTAAGGATAAAAATAAAATAAAACTAAAAATAAATGAAATAACCGTACTGGCTACAAAGATGCCATTGTTTTCATTTTATTTTTACTTTTATTTTAATTTTCTCAAAATTTTACTATGCAAATATTCACAATCATGATTTGGATCATTTTCATATAGCAAAAGTTAATGCAAGTACAATAATTCCTCCATTTATACAAATTCACCTTAATGCAGCTGAAAAATTTTAAAATTTTAAATAATAAACTTTATGGAAATAAGTGGTAGTTATATCAAAATGTTTTTTCAGTTATCAATAACCTCTTATACAGATGTATATTTTTTAAAAAAATATTTAAAAAACATTATACAGATGTATATTTAAAAAAAAGAGTAAAATACTGTATTTGAGGATATGGAACAAATTCCTATTTTAAACAGCTTCCATGGCCCCATTTACACAGTTCATTTACACACTGTTTTCCTAGAACCAATTACTCAAATAAATAAATTTATTAATGTAATATAAAAATAATCAACATCAATAGTCATTTCTTTTTATTAAAATATTAATTTAATTTCTATTGTTATAATTTTTAAATTCCTCAAAAATTTAGCTATACAATTTCTACAAAACTGCTGGTATAAATTAATATAAATAATCTCAACTATACATAAATACCAATAAAGCATAAAAGAAATATTTCACATATTTATTTTATTTTTGCTGCATATATTTCACAGAAAGAACATCCCAAAGAGCATTTACAATCAGAAGACAGTTCCTTTTCAGTCATTACATATAATAAGGTACTAGCTAACATCTACATGAAAATATCCTGCTACACAAGTAATAGGATTGCTTACAGATCTCCTATGGTTTTTCCAAGTATCAGAAATGATAAGGGCCCATTTGAAAGAAACAGCAAAATGGGGTCTATACTATCCTTCTATACGATCACAGGTAAACTGTCTGTGCAAATATATTGGAGCCATTGCCTGATGCATAAAAATGAAGGATCAAGGAACATCAATATACTATTCAGAAGGGTCTCTTCACAACTGCAATAGCTACATTTGCCAATGACAATGACGTTGATGTTAAATTTGATAATGCTAGTTTATTATACCATTGTGAGCACCAGGGCAACCTGAAACATCCAAAACGATTAGAAATATTCAAGGCCATTAGAAGAAGTATGGTGGTCAATTATAAAGAAATGAACTCTCTTGCAACCACATAGAGGTCATTCTATGACCTCCCATAAGTCTTGAATTAGGTTCAGTATTTTATATTTTGTAAAATTCCATTTTTTAAATGGTTACTTAACGTATTTTCTCATTTTAAGCATAATGTTAAATGCTACATTAGATATGCATGTATTTTGCAATGTATACTATCCAACTTTTAAATTTCTTTTTTATTTTATAAAAAATGCATTTGTTTATATCTTCATAAATATCAACAACTCATAGCCCGAGTAGTAAATACATAGCCCGAGTATTTACTACTCGGGCTATGAGTTGTTGATATTTATGAAGATATAAACAAATGCATTTTTTATAAAATAAAAAAGAAATTTAAAAGTTGGATAGTATACATTGCAAAATACATGCATATCTAATGTAGCATTTAACATTATGNAGCGCGCCGCACGGCAAGCGGAGGCTGCGGGTTCGAGTCCCGCCCCGGGCCAGTTCTTTTATTCCAGAAGATTCTAAATTTATTTATTGATTTATTTATTTAATTGTAATTATTAATTTAATTAAGAGATGGCGCCTAACGTCTACCTCTAGTGTCAAATTACTTTATTCCAATCATTTAATTAGCCATATTATAGCCCGATATTTTAGGCGATCGTTTGGTGATGTGTTTATATCTTCATTCTTCAAACCTGAGAATGACCATTTAAAGTGGAAGAAAGCATTTATTTTCATTTTATTTCTTTTATTTTTGCTGAGTTTTTGGTATTTACATCTAGTTGAGGCTATTTATATTAATTTAGTTATATATATAAAACTTTCTATAACAGAATTTAAAGATTGTAACAACAAATTAAAATGAGAAATCACTGAAAAGATGGTTAATTTGAATGGTCTTACTATTTTACATCAATTTACTTTTCTGCTATGAGAATAAAAAATAAAAGTGGTTACATATTTGCATAATTAATCAGAGAAAAAGAAATATTTATTTTGTTATCTTGTTACCAAATAAATTATATTTTAATATAAACTAGTTTTTTTTCTACAATATCTTAATTATTTTCATATAAACATACTTAACTTTATTATGATACAAAATATTACAATGCATCAACATTTATCTTGTCTATAAAAGTGCCATTCAGATTTTAAAACAATAGAAAAAATGCAAATATTTTTCATGCAGAAAAATACATAGATAAGGGATACTATAATTTATTTTTTATGAACAATTTGAATAGTGTTTGTTGCACACAACATACAGTACTAGTACATAGCAAACTGAACAACAACAAATATGTTTACAAATAAAGAATAACTTATTTATTCTAATATATTCAGATCTTACTTTTTCTTCAAATTATTTGCTACCACAAAAAAAAAACAACAACCCTTTAGCAAGACTTGTATTGATAAAAATATCAATAGTATAGTATGTTATATCATCTCAAAACTTCCCTAGTAAATAATTATTCATTGTAAACACACTTATCAATTAACTTTAATGATCATATGTTCAAGACGAGCAATTATTTTTTAAGTAAATAATTCTGATATTTCTTAATACAAAATTTTTAAACATACATAAGATTTCACTTATTAATAAAAAATATTTTTACAAGCAAAGTCTTTAAAAGCATTGTACAGGACTTGAGAGTAGAGTGGACATCTTTCCATCTTACCAGGCCCCTTTTACCATTTTGTTTGTAAACAAATGAAACAGAGAATGTTTTTTTATTAATAAAAAGCAATCTTAAGGATTTTATTTTTTATTAGTAAAAATAACAATT
>NW_019387313.1:6769-13229 GCF_000671375.1 Centruroides sculpturatus | reverse complement strand
TCAATAGTTCCTATGATACAGTACATGAATAAATTTATTTAGTTTTGAAATGCAAAATTAGAGAAGAAATTTGGAAATACTTGTTAAAATAAGAATACATTTAATTTTCTATATTCACATGCATTTTTGCATTACACAAACTGCAAACAGGAGCTCAGATAAAGTATGAAGATAAATTTATTTAGTTTTGAAATGCAAAATTAAAGAATAAATTTGGAGATATTTGTTAAAATATGAATATATTTAATTTTCTATATTCACATGCATTTTCGCATTACAGAAACTGCAAACGTGAGCTCAGAGCAAACATTTTTATAAATTAAATTAGATCAAAAGAAAAGAAAACTATTCTTGCAAATACCAATAATAAAGTTGCATTTTGGTGATAGAAATGTCATTTTGATGTTACCAATAGCAGTGTGTTAAGTCTCTTTTATCTCTACTGTAGTATTAGATATTAGTTTCAACAATTTTAGAGACAAAAAGCTCTTTTATGATATATACATTCTCACAAACTTTATATATTATGTAAAGTAAATATTCAAAAGTGTTTGGATAAATAATAAGAATGTTCCTAAACGAGGAAAGTTATGCATNATTTTCTATATTCACATGCATTTTCGCATTACAGAAACTGCAAACGTGAGCTCAGAGCAAACATTTTTATAAATTAAATTAGATCAAAAGAAAAGAAAACTATTCTTGCAAATACCAATAATAAAGTTGCATTTTGGTGATAGAAATGTCATTTTGATGTTACCAATAGCAGTGTGTTAAGTCTCTTTTATCTCTACTGTAGTATTAGATATTAGTTTCAACAATTTTAGAGACAAAAAGCTCTTTTATGATATATACATTCTCACAAACTTTATATATTATGTAAAGTAAATATTCAAAAGTGTTTGGATAAATAATAAGAATGTTCCTAAACGAGGAAAGTTATGCATATAAACTAAATTTAATTATTTTTATACAGAATTAAATAAATATATTTGTAAAAATTCATTAAACAGTAGACAATACCAACAAATAGAAATATCAACTTAAACTTTATTTACTGTTTATTTTATAATAAAATGATTATTAAGCAACAATTATTCATTAGAATATGCAATTTGTACTGTTACGTTACTCTCAATTATTATGAAATTAATTTAAATGACAAACTTTTAATTCCAATTATTAGATTTTATTTTAATTTTAAAGCATGTTTTCAGTCCACCTAAAACATATTATAACATTTAATCTGTTTAATAAGTTACAAAATGTTGTTATACAACCCGTTGCAAAACTAAAACTTTACTACAAACAGTCTATACCAGGCCAACACATATGGCCCGCGGGCTGGATCCAGCCTGTCGAATGAATTTATGTGGCCCATGATCAATCTTTCAATATTAGCTACTCAAGTCTGAATAGCTCAATGAAAAACTCTGACACCTAAAAAAAAATAAAAGGGTCAACAACTCACTGTCTGGTTAGAGTTAACCCTCCATTACAAATCTCTCAAGTACAGCATAGAATGTTGATAAAGCATGATAATGTGAAAAATATATCTGTAATCTCTATCTACAATTTAGTCTCTACGGGGTGATACTACAATGAAATTTTGCACCACCTCAAAATCTTCCTAGGGCAGCCTCTGGTTCGGCCCGTGGAAAAAGTTTTCTTTCCAATTCGGCCTGGGGGCAAATCTGTTGGCCACCCTGGTCTATACACTAGTACTGATCTGAGAACCATGCTTTGATGATGTAATTTAAACAGAGCTAATTAAAACCACTTTAATGATACATACTGCAAACATTTTAGAATAAGTGTTAAATAATAAAGCAGTTTATATACTGGATTTTTGTTTTCATCCAACAACATAAAATATTTAAAAGAGATCTCTATTAGTAACCTGATACTGTATTTTCCAATTTCATTAAAACTGTTACTTCAGAAAATGCAACATGTTAAAATAAAGACAAAATCTTTCAACAGTCCATCAAATCGTTTTAATATCTTAAAAACATTTTCGAATACTTTAAGCGATCATCCTCAGTTATTCTCCTGAATCGAATGAGAAATTCAAAAATTACGCAAAACAAAAATTCAAAAACAGTAGTGGCATGCCATCATTGAGAGCGATGGATGCACCACTTCCCTTGTATTTTCTAAAAAATAAATACATATTAATTTTAATTATATGAAAATAATCACACAATATTTTATTATAACTGCATTATGTATCTTATTACAAATTTCTATACTACACGTGAAAAAAAAGATAAGATTGCTATTGTATATTCGAATATTAGTGGCAGAGTGGAAGCACTGTATTGCAGCATCCAAAAAGCCAGATTTGCACATGCGCTTTAAGAGCACCAACCTCACCCGGTTTAGCTTGTGGAAGCTTAGGACCTTGGGTGGATGCTACACGTATACCGCATCCAATTCTATCCAGGACCAGTTCTGGGCTGTTAGCCGCCTGCCCGCTAGATATTTGGCTGCCCTCGCCCGATTATGTGAATCATGAGTAGATTTATAACTTAACCCAACCGATAAGAATTTACTGGTATGTTTTTATGATAGTTTATTCCACTCTCCGATTTTATATTACTCACGGATTTCAATGTTAAACCAGTGATATTACGATTTTGTATATCCCATCTTTAAGGGGATGTAGAAAAAACGTGTACAGTTCTTGTATAATGTTAAAAAATTAACTGTTACTTTGACAGCATCATTTACAACTAAATTTAATGAATGAGAGAGATGCAAAAGGTACAGAATAAGCTCTAGAATTTATTTTCCTTAAATTTACGATTTATGTATACGTTTGTCATAAAAATTTGTCTTTTCACTTTTTTCCTGAGACTACAAATATTCGAGTACGAAGTAACCGGTTTCGACTTATTTCTACTTAAGAAGTACTTAAATAATTAAGCAATTAGGGAATTGGGGACATAAATAAAACCCTAATGAAAGAGCTGAAATTTTACTTAAACAAAAGCTTAACCGAACCAATCTCTAGCCAAGTACAGTGGGGACTGATTTCTTTGTAATATTAGATGTAATAAAGAGAAATTTTTCCAGTTCAACGAGTGACTGAAAAGTTGTAAATTTTGGAAATTTCCGTGGACCCTGGTCCTAAAATGAATTAGTTAGAAAACAAATGATGGACAATCTATTAAGTTTAATGTATTTAGATTTTTACAGCTATGGTGAGAAACATTTAAAATGTACAACAACCCTGTCGTGTCCTGTGAGGTATACTAGTGATGCAACAAAAGAGGGATTTGACACTGACTGGTATTGTCACCCTCGGGATTTGGCAGCCTGCATGCATGCACCTACCAGGACCATCTCTAATTCCATCCATTAGTCACTCGTAGGGAGCTATTTGAATAAGTGGATTATTTTAAGATTTAAACAGTAAAGAAGACTTTATGTTATTTTTATGTATGTTTCTTTACAAAGCTATATTTAATTATAATTTTCTTTAAAAGTATATTAATATAATTGAAAAATATTTTGTACCAGGTATGTACTGTACAGTATTCCACCACACATTTTACTTCACCAAGTAAGTTATTATTATTTTATTTATAATTTTAGCCCTTATATTGTGGCTAGCGATTCAGAATTTAATTGTGATAATAAAAATACATTTAGAGAAGTCTACGTTTTTACTGGCTTATCGAACAAACAATACAAATGGACCCTTGACCATCACCGACACGCAATTAACTGACTGCCCCTGGAAGTCGGCTTCTTACAGAAACACAGTTTCCCTACTATCAAATGTCACAGCATGCCACTGAAAAACAGTTATACAATTTTATATTAACACTTAATATGCTTTTAAAAAAATTGCAATAAATATAAAAAATAAACTAACATGCATAAAGAAAAATAAATCAAATAACCAAATGTTATACATCCAGTAAAAATCATTGCAGTTAACTATGCTGCTTATATAGATTAAGTCAATTTATCATAGAAAGACTTCCATGCAGACAATAACCCATCAGCATCTCTATGATTGATGCAGTGTGTGTTCATCTGCGCCTTGTGAATTTCTAATTTTTCTAGATGTTTCACTGCCTGCTTGGATCTTGTAGCTTTGATAATCGACGCCTGATTCCAGAAAACCGTGATATCTTGCTGTTTGGCAAAAGCTGAAGGACCGTACTGTCAATGTTTTTATTCACCAATTGTTTATGTTCATCAATTCTTTTCTTCAAGTTTCTCATAGTTGCTCCTATGTATACCAAATAACAAACAATCGGTGAATAAAAACATTGACAGTACGGTCCTTGCTGCTTTTGCCAAACAGCAAACTATCATGGTTTTCTGGGATCAGGCATTGATTATCAAAGCTACAAGATCCAAGCAGGCAGTGAAACATCTAGAAAAATTAGAAATTCATAAGGCGCAGATGAACACACACTGCATCAATCATAGAGATGCTGATGGGTTATTGTCCGCATGGAAGTCTTTCTATGATAAATTGACTTAATCTATATAAGCAGCACAGTTAACTGCAATGATTTTTACTGGATGTATAACATTTGGTTATTTGTTATTTATTTTTCTTTATGCATGTTAGTTCATTTTTTATATTTATTGCAATTTTTTTAAAAGCATATTAAGTGTTAATATAAAATTGTATAACTGTTTTTGAATTTTTGTTTTGTGTAATTTTTTAATTTCTCGTTTGATTCATAACTGAGAATAACTGAGGATGATTGCTTAAAGTGTTCGAAAATGTTTTTAAGATATTAAAATGATTTGCTGGACAGTTAAAAGGTTTTGTCTTTATTTTATTTTATTTAGTTCCAGTAAACAAGTATTTATTTATTTATGCAACATGTTCACACTACAAGACAATATAGGCCTATATAGCAAATAGTAAATTGCAAATGGCATATAGCATTATTTATATCAGCAAATAGCATTATTTATATCAAAATATGAAATTATAAAAGGAATAATAATTATAAAATATGCACTAAATTTCAGTTGAATGTTTCTTATTGAATATATTCAAGCAATCTTGTATGGCTGTTGTTCCTGATAAAAGGAAAACATCAACTAGAAGAGCAATAATTTTTTGTAGTCTTCTAAACAAGTAATCATTTATTAAAACATTTATTATTATATTATAAATCTCATACAGCAAAAATCTTCACAATAATGATTAAATTATTATTATGAATTAAATATAAATAAAATGTATTTGAATAATAATTAATTAGTGTATATTTTTTATCATAATATCATGTAGTTCCTGTGATAAATATTTTAAATCTGAAAATACAATGTTTAATGTCCTAAAAACATTCTAAAATGTAAGGGGCAAGTTTTTTCTTAATGTAGATTAAGAAAGTTGAGTACATTATCAAACAATAAAATGTCACCTTGGGACAAAAATCTTTAAGGCAGAATTTCTTCAATTATTCACAATGAAAATTTATTATTATTCAATTCTAAAAAATCTGGTTCCTCTGTAATAAACCATTACTTATATTGACTCTTAAATCATCATGCTCCTGGAACTATCGGCAGAAAAACAGAACAATTTCACACCTTTGGCTGTCGAATTTTTACAATTCGGTGCTGAACACCAAATCATTTTTAATATATATAGATATAACAAGAAATCCAACTAATTGAGATTGAAATAAACAAACAACAATATTCACTCTAGAAACACTGTATACACCTCAAAAGACTCAATATGGTGACTGTTGCAATGCATCACGGTATCATGTCCAGACCTTCTGTTTATAGACCTTGACTCAGCTCCCCAAGATTAAATTTTGAGTGCACCACTACCAATATTTACAATATTTATCATCTTTTAACTATATGAATAAATAAAATAATTCACACTGTGTATTCATTTGTTAGGGCCAGTATCATTCATTATAATGTGGTTGTGCAGTTTAGCAAATTTTATCTCTCCATTACAAACTCTTCTATATCTATGACTACAATTTTATGATTACCAATTAAAAAATCATCTTATTCTATTTTACTTGTTTCTGCTTACTTACTGTCTTAATTAACTTTAGTTTCTTATTATTAAATAAAAATGTCTGATAACTTAAGCCAGTGTTTTTCAACCTTTTTCATCGAGTGGCATACCTAATTGAAAAATAACAAATCGTGGCACCCTCGACCAGCGGCGGATCTAGAATCCGAATAAGGGGGGGACTAATGGGCCAGATGAATGTTTTGCGAAAACGAATATTACGCGCAACGCAAAAGTGTTTCTACGTGTTCAAAATCAAAATTTAAGTCCATTGAATTTTGTCTAAATACCTACATGTAAAACAATAGTCTCGCTATTGTTTTTTAAATATAGTTTTATTATCAAATATATCATCATTTTATATTATCATTTTATTGATAAACAATTTTTGTTATGTTTTTTTATACTATTTTGATGCATATATAAAATAAATATTTC
>NW_019387313.1:0-5201 GCF_000671375.1 Centruroides sculpturatus | reverse complement strand
GTGGAAGCCTACGACCTTGGGTGAAAGCTGCACACAAATAAAGATTCCAATTCTATCAAGGACCGGTTCTGGGCTGTTAGCCGCCTGCCCACAAGATATTTCGATTACGTGAATAACGAGTAGATTTATGACTTAACCCAACCGATAAGAATTTACTATGTTTTTACGATAGTTCTGTATAGTTGATAGGAGTTTAAAAAAATCCATGAAAATATTTGATATATTTATTCCGCTCTCCGATTTTATATTACTCACGGATTTCGATGTTAAACCAGTGATATTACGATTTCGTACATCCCATCTTTAAGGGGATGTAGAAAAAAACGTGTACAATTCTTGTATAATGTTAAAAAATTAACTGTTACTTTGACAGCATCATTTACAACTAAATTTAATGAATGAGAGAGATGCACGAGGTACAGAAAAAGCTCTAGAATTTATTTTCCTTAAATTTACGATTTATGTATCCGTTTGTCATAAAAATTTGTCTTTCCACTTTTTCCCGAGACTACAAATATTCGAGTACAAAGTAACTGGTTTCGACTTATTTCTACTTAAGAAGTAGTTAAATAATTAAGCGATTAGGGAATTGGGGACGTAAACAAAACCCTGACGAAAGAGCCGGAATATTACTTAAACAAAAGCTTAACCGAACCAATCTATAGCCGAGTACAGTGGGGACTGATTTCTTCGAAATACTGTATTAGATGTAATAAAGACAGAAATTTTTCCAGTTCGACGAGAGTGACCGAAAAGTTGTAAATTTTGGAAATTTCCGTGGACAACACCTGGTCCTAAAACGAATTAGTTAGAAAACAAACGACGGACAATCTATTAAGTTTAACATATTTAGACTTTTACAGCTATGGTGAGAAACGTTTAAAATTTACAAGAACCCTGTCGCGTCTTTTGAGGTATATTAGTGATGCGACAAAAGAAACATTTGACATTGCCAAATCCCGAGGGTATCGGCACCCTCGGGATTTGGCAGCCCGCGTGCATGTACAGTACACACCGCACACCTAGCAGGACCGTCTCTGATTCCACTCGTAGGGAGCTATTTGACTAAGTGGTTAAGATTTAAAGAGTAAAGAATATTTTATGTTATTTTTATGTACGTTTCATTACAAAGCTATATTTAATTATAATTTTCTTTAAAAGTATATTCATACAATTGAAGAATGTTTTGTACCAGGTATGTATATCCACCACACATTTTATTTCACCAAGTAAGTTTTTATAATTTTATTTTTAATTTTAGCCCTTATATCGTGGCTAGCGATTCGGAATGTAATTGCGATATTGAAAATTTATTTTAAAAAAGTTTTGGCTCGAGATCATATAATGAAAAAGAAAACATTATTAAAAGAGAACGGCCAATGCCTAAGTTAAATATAAACGCTTCAATAAAAAAATTTGTTCGATATTTTCACGATAAAATGGCTCTGTAAATGCATAAAAATGCATTTACAGAGTGAAATTAGTGTGTGGAATAAGAATGTCTTTGACAATTTAGCTGGCAAAAGACACGAAAAATCGTCGATTCTTTCGTATTTGAAGCAATTTGGAAATCGAAGCGGAATAGAATTTAACATTAGTAAATAATATAAAATAAATATTGAAAATTGTACGAGATATATTATATCTAAATAAATAGATGTTATATGTTTTTATCAAAGCAAGAATTGGCATTTAGAGGGCATATGGAATATATTGGATTTAATAACAGAGGTAATTATAATGAACTTGTTTATTAAGTACGTCAGATAAATAATCTATTAAAAATACATTTAAAGAAAGAATTAACTGATTGCCCCCGGATGTCGGCTTCTTATAGAAGCACAGCTTCCCTATCATCAAATGTCACGGCACGCCCCTGCTGAACACTGGTACCTGGTTGTGGGTTCGTGCTTCACCAACGGGCTGACCACTTGGAATTATCCGGATTTTCACGTTTCTAACACCTAAACAGGGGCCAGTTCTCATAAAAAGTCTCCCTTTCTAACACCTAAACAGGGGCCAGTTCTCATAAAAAGTCTCCCATGAGACTCCGCTTGGAAGATCTCTCACGTGTTAGGTTGCCGTATCCCCATCAAACCAAATCGAAACCTTTTATAGATTTGATCAAACCCATTTTCAATTTTAACTCTTTCCGCCCTATGGGCACTAAGAAGGTTTTCAGTCCACAAACAACATATCATAACAGATTTATTCTGTTTAATAAGTAATGTTATGTTAGTATACAACCTGTCAGAACACAAACTTTTCAACAAACACAGTCTACAAAATGGTACTGATCCAAGAACCATAGTTTATTGTTGTAATTACAAACACTACTAATTAAGATGAACATTACTGTTTATGGAAAATTTTTACCCGCAGATTTAAGATTTACCAAATACTATAACTAGAAATATAATTTAAAACAAAAGGACGGCATATCGACATTTATTTAGGGGAGATCGGGGCAACTTCGGCATGCGGGGCAAGTTTGTCAAGCGCTTTTTTTTAAAAACAAATTAAAAGGAGACTTTGGTTATAGGTTAGGCAGTTGAGTTTTATTGGTGGCTTGTTGAGTGTAGTGTTTTTATTGTTCTCCAACAAGCGTAGTTGAATTATCAAGCAAATTTTCATTTTCGTTCAATTCCATATAATATTTTTTTTCCATTTATATTGAATTGGCAGGTTTTGTTATAATTCCATGATAACGAAAGTTACTTTTCCTGTTAGAAGGATGTAACTTCAACTTATTCACGTGGCCAGATCGTGGCTTGGCATTCTGTTCTCAGGGTTGTACTTAATGTTTCGAAATCATGACTAGCGGGGTAAGATCGGCAACATAAAGCCACATTAGAAGCAAAGGATAAAAATCAAACAGATGATAAATGAAAACATGTTTGCATTTGTTATTCATGTATATATGTCTTTGAACTTGCATTTCGTTGTAATAATATTAAATGGGTGTTGGATTTGTATTTCTTTGTTTTAATAGTGAATTCCAACTTATACATTGTTAATAACATAATTTTATATACGTGCCTATCTTGCCCCATTACTGTTGCCCCTATACCAGGGGCAACTTTAATAAAAATAATTAAAATAATTACA
The DNA here is from genome assembly GCF_000671375.1 of Centruroides sculpturatus. Classification (NCBI taxonomy): domain Eukaryota; kingdom Metazoa; phylum Arthropoda; class Arachnida; order Scorpiones; family Buthidae; genus Centruroides; species Centruroides sculpturatus. The sequence goes on along the minus strand of NW_019387313.1, from coordinate 2,093 downwards.
ACTTTACAAAAAGAGAGAAGTTGCCGATCTTGCCCCTATACCCGGGGCAACTTCGTCAATTTCTCTCTTCTTGTAAAGTTGTAATTATTTTAATTATTTTTATTTCCAAACTGATTTTAACCAGTTCTATAGTAAGGTAACATTCCAATAGACAATATGCAAAGCTTTTTTTTCAGTTTACAGCAGTATTTATTACACAAAATTTAAGTAAAGCTTAACATGCCGATCTTGCCCCGATCTCCCCTATATTTATAATAATTTACACATTTATTTAGCAATTTTCTTCATTCACTCTTTTAATTTGAAAGTGTGACTACTAAAGATGTATCTAAAAGATTTAGTTACGTTACTTCACAAAAGTTATTGCAAACACGTTAGTGAATTTATATTTTCAACATTATTTTTATCCACTAACCTCATACAGCGTCGAATTCTCGACAGCAGGATGGCCGAGCAATCAAGGTGACAGTCTACCGCTCTGGGGGAACCGGGATCGAATTCGAACGGGTCGAAAAATCCCCAGGAATATTTCGAGGTGGTTTGTCCGGATGTGTCGAGTCCCGTCCCTCACCACCCGACCGTCCATTGTGGGCTTTAGAGCCGGCCCTACCAGACGGAACAGCCGCTCCAGGCGCTAAGTCCTAAGGGGCGCCTCAGTGGTAAAGAAAATTAAAGGGTATAAATTAGGCGCAACCAGGGGGCGCCATAATAGGATCTCGCTCCATCCTAAAACTTGCCTCGGGCCGGTACTGGTGGGCTTGGCTCGAACCCATAATGGGCTTTGCTGAAAGAGGCCCTCTTAGTGCCCACAGGGCAGAAAGAGTTTTAAAAAAGTCTCGAATTCTCAGTTGTTTACACTTGGCATTTCTACAATATTTAAGCAATTTAACTCCTGGTTTTGTTAATGAGAAAACGGAACAATCTTATGCCTTTTGCTGACAATATTTTACAAGTCGTTGCCTAACACCAAACCGTTTAAACAAAAATAGATAACAAGAAATGTAGTTAATTGAAATTAAAAAAAACGATCAAAATTCGCTCTACAAACACTATTACAAAAGGAACCAATGGCGACTGCCGCAATGCATCATGGTATCATTTCCAGACCTTGTGTTAATAGATCTTGGTGTAAACCACCTAAACAGACCTGAAATTTCCCTAAAATTAAGAGTTTCCCTAAAAACTGAAACAAGCATCCTCTAAATAGTTTTGCTCCAGGTGCAATGCATATCAAAAAAGCATTAGTCTTTTGGCAATCCAGAGAAACAAACTCACTTTTTGGCGCAGCGGCGTGAACACAGTTGAGCAAAGCATCATGTTCTCGAAGGGACCTCGCCGCGAGAACAGTCATGAGCCCTGTGACTTCTAAAATATCCAATTCGTCATTGAAATTTCACTAACCAATATGAGCAGACTTTACATTTCTCCCCTAAACTTCTCTCTATCTTGTTGTTTTCCTCCTATTTTTAAAATATTAAAAACAGATATTAAATTTATCATCGAAAATATCATAAGGTAAAGTTAAAATCACTTTTTCCTCCCTCTATTAAAATATAAAAAAAATTTAATGTATAAATTTAGAGTATGGAATGACACCTTGAAGCTTGACAATTAATTTTTTTTCAGCATTGAAAATCAATCGGAAATGGTATATTTAATTCATTTACTCTAATTTGTAAACAATTTGGAAGCGCAGGGCCCGGGCGAGTGTCCCCCGATGCCAAGAGCGGTACTGAAATCAATAACAATACTTGTCAATTGTTAAGTGAATTTTTGTTATAAAACATTAATGTCAATATTACCTTATCAGGTTAAATTATGGTACAAAAATAATGCCAAGTTTTCAAACATGGTACATCTTGCTATGCTTGAAAATCTGGTACCATCTTCGTAACCACGTGTTTCATGTTTCGCGAATATATCACAATAGTAATATTGACGTCTTCATAAAATATTCCTGAAGCACGTGCTACGAAGATATGCCATGTTTTCAAGCATGACACTTCTGATCACGATGACATTTCTATAGTATGCATGTTCGCACAACACGATCTTTTAGTTTCTGATCTGACAAAGATGCGACTAGTTTGAGC
>NW_019387312.1:0-12532 GCF_000671375.1 Centruroides sculpturatus | reverse complement strand
ATAATGTTTATAATATGTATTAAATATAATTTTATAGTTAATAATGCTAATTAAATAAGCATTATTTAATAAATTATTATTTGATTTTGAGTTACAAAAAAATGTATTCCTCCTCTCACAGTGTAATATATTTTTGTTTTTCTTCAAAACCTTAAAATTGTAACAAATATATTAAGTGTATACATTAAAAACTTAGCTTGGTAGCCTGTGTAACTTCATAGAATTGCTTAAAATTTCAATCGCTACTTAAATAAGATTGTTACTTCAACAAGCTGTTTGCAAAATAGTAGACTTGTAAAGCAATACTCATCATTATTTTCAGTATTAATAATGCAAATAAAATGATATATAAATCAAGTTTGATGATGATATATTTAATACCTTTTGATAAAACATACATACTTTTATATTTAATAATTTTCATTCTTTATTAATGCTATAAATAACAAAAATATGCAAAGTAATTTTAAATCACATCATCATATATATTGAAGTAATCACCTTTAACAGTGAAAGTAACATAAGGTACAGTAATTAAGGTGTGCAATTGACTAGTTTGACTTTGTGTTATGCATTCTGTATAAATTTATAAACAATAAATATTCTAGAACACAGTTCTTTACAATAACATTAACATACATCCCCATTTAGAAAATTGCTGTTTAAATTGGGAAAATTTTTAGTAATCTGGTTTTTAAAAAACTACATTCTATATCTTACTCTAAGCATATTTTCTAATGTTTATAAACATTAAACAATCTTTAATTGTTATTAATAAAATTGTATTATGTTTTTTCAAATATTAAAATATGTAGGAAAGAACCTAAGTGGTAAAGGTTTTATATACTAATAACACAGAGTATAACACAATTTTTAAAGGTTATATTTGAAAATTGTCTAAGAACAGTAGACAATAGGATAAACACTTTCAAGAACAAATTCAGCTACAATGTTATCTATATTATATATGCAATATTATCTATTATCTTTCAAGTGTAATAAAATATAAAATAAAGCTTAGTTAAATAGTTCCTTAGATGAAAAAATCATTAATTGATAAATAAATTTTTAACAATTTCAATATAATTCAATAATTTATGTAATCTAAAAAAGCATATTGGATAATGTTTCTTATCAATAGTGATATGCCTTTATTTATAAAATGCTGATTTCATTTAGTGAAAGTCATACTGAAGAAAGTAGCAACACAGAAATGTTAGTTTCTATACTTCATGAATGAAGAGAAAAATGAGAAATATTACCAGGTTATTTATAAACATAACTACATTTTTAAACATAAAAAAAGATAAATAANAAGAGAAAAATGAGAAATATTACCAGGTTATTTATAAACATAACTACATTTTTAAACATAAAAAAAGATAAATAATATGCAATATTAAACTCAGAAGTTAATTTTCTGATATATTTTTTTTAATCATATTTTATATTCATAAAAATCAATAAAAAGGAAAATTTGTTTAATTTTTAGTTTTTTCATTGTTTCTATATAAGTTTTGTTTTTTTAAATTGATTTCTCATAAATTGGCAAGTTATGCCATAAATTTTACTACTGTATAAAGTAAATCTCTAAAATTAAAGAAGGAAATAATTACTTCATTTAATTAATATAGATAAAATACAATATATTTTAATATGAACCTACTATTGTAAAGGTTCTGTTTCTGTTCCTCAAAATTTAAGTCAATCATATTCAATATTTTATTTATTTATTACAAGTTTGTCATTCAAGTGGAACATCTTGACCTCTAATAAAGATGATACCTTATTTATTATTATTTATTTAATGGTTCTATTATCAATATATTCTTTATTCACAGCATCTAAATTGGACTGCAGAAATGAATTATTTATTATATTTTTATATTTTGTACTTCCAAATAACTTTTTATTAACAATATTTTTTAATCTTTTGACTCGGCAATATCACCAATTCCTTTAATTAAGCCATTAAATACACCATAGTTAATTTAAATATTTTATAATGTAATCCTGTGGTTCTTAATTTTTTTTGAAGTTGGGGAACACGGACATTTTTTTCCACAGAACACTTAAAATACATCAACTTTGCCACCCCTGCTTTAAACTTTTTGAAATCAAGAGTGCACTTGGTCTAGTACAGGGGTGGCCAACAGTTTATGCCCCTGGGCCAGATTGGAAAGAAGACTTTTTCCATGGGCGGAACCAGAGGCTGCCCTAAGAAGATTTTGAGGTGGTGCGAGATCTCATTGTGGTGTCACCCCGTAGAGACTGAATTGTAGATAGAGATTGCAGATACATTTTTCACATTATCATGCATTATCAACACTCTACGCTGTGCTTAAGAGATTTGTAATGGAGGGTTAACTCTAAATGCACAGTGAGTTGTTGACTTTTTTTTAGGCGTCAGAATTTTTCATCGAGCTATTTGGACTTCAATACCTAATATTGAAAGATTTATTGCGGGCCACATAAATTCATTAGACGGGCCGGGTCTGGCCCGCGGGCCGAATGTTGGCCACGCCTGGTCTAGTATGTGATGTCATTGGCATTGATTACATTCCTATACAAAAATTATTTTTGTATAGGAATGTAATTGATTTTTCTTTTGCAACAATTTTTAATTGTATATTTGATTTTTTCACGGAAGACTTGAGGTGCTTCACGGAGCACACGTGTTCCGCGGACCACGGATGTAATCTCTGAATAGTTTACCCATTTTCCAGAAAACATCTAACATTATGCCTGAAATAATTTTTCTGAAGTCATTAAAGAATCATGTTAATTGTTTTAATAAGACTCATAATTTAATTTTATTACGGTACTATTTTTGTTAATATCCATTTTTCTGGATTCCTTTATTATAATCTACACTTTTAATCCAAGTAGAAAAACTATTCATTATATCTTTAGTTCCAAGTGATAGAACCAGTTTATTATCCAGTTTATCAAATATTGAAAGTTGTTCTAATGTATTGAGATAAAATTACACATTCGTAGCTTCCTATATAAGATAATATTTTTTAAAGTTTATAAGTCCATGACGGTCGAAGGTTTATAAGTCCATGATGGTTATCTGGCATTATGGAACGACCGGATGGTCGAGCAGTTAAGATAGCAACCTAGAGCTATGGTGGACCCGAGTTCGAATCCGGACAGGTCGGAGAACCCCAGGGATTTTTTGAAGAATGGTTCGTCCCTCACTATCGGATCGCCCCGTTGTGGTCCTGGCCGAACCCATAATGAACTTGCGAAAAAAAGGCTCTCTTTGTGATCACATCGTAAAGATTTTTTTAAAATGTGTAATATGGTTGTGAGGATCTAGATTTAGAAGGAAAGTCATTTTGGGCAAAAACAAGGAGAGAAAAAGATTTATAAATTATTTTCTATTAATTTATAAAACTTCAACGAATTTTACAAAAACAGATGTCAAAAGAAATTTTCAATTGTGAGAATCTAGAATTAGAAATGAAAGTCATTTTTGGGCAAAAACAAGGAGAGAAAAAGATTAAAATATTATTTTCTATTAATTTATAAAACTTCAACGAATTTTACAAAAACAGATGTCAAAAGAAATTTTCAATTTTAGAAAGGAAGTTGATTTCCATTCCACGGCCGACTCATGAGATGAATCAAAAATGTGGTCTTTGCACATGCTACTGGGCCGTCAGAGAAGGCCGATATAAAAGAGACATTTTCCTGCCATTCAAGGAGAGACCGTCATACGAATTGTTCTCCATACGATATAGAAAGTCCGTCATATGAGTTAGTTAATTGAAAGTCATAATACAGAGTCCTCCATACGAAGTATATGACAAGATTGTCATAAGAAAAGTTATTTAAGGAAAGTGCCATAGAGGATATAAGAAGAATAATAGTCATAATTAAAGAAGATTCTCATACATTGAAATATTGAAAGAACTGAGAAGGTAATATGATAATGGTTATATTGATGTGAACTCTCTCTCACGCATCAAGTTTAAAATAAGATTAGGTTTAAGTTAGTTATTTAGATTTAGGTTTAAGTACGATCTGTTATTCATTCATTTGTATGCTTTTGCTATTTTTGATTTATTAAATGTTTTGATTTACTTTATACGAGGCGTGTTTTTAAAGTAAGTACNTAAAATTCGTTTATTTTTGGTCGCGTGTTCCCCTTTCCCTATTTACTCTATGCTAAAATGATCTCGTTTAACGCTGTTTCTATTTAGCGCTTTGTCGTCTAGGAACGCATCCTAAGCGCTAAACGATGTCTTTCTGTATTGTCCTTTTTATTTGATGTACGCAATCTCTTCAAAATCAGTTACAAGTGAATTTCTATGAAAGGAGAATTCTATGAATCGAAATTTTGACCTCCCCTTTCACTCATCCCTTCAGTTGATCATGCTACATATAAAAACAATATTGCAAGGTGGTTTAATCATCCTTGAGTATTGGGAGAAAATACGTGCAACACGAGCAGTTATTTACTGTGACATCGTCACAATGCCGGGCTGCAATTTTTAATCATATTCTGAATTTATTTCATTTAAAATATAGTTCTCCATATCGAATTAGTAGTGTCTTACCCCTGTATATCATACTTTTCCTGATAACAACAGTGTCGTATTGCCACACGAAGAAAGTCCGTTATACAAGTCTGTCATACGAATTCGTTAATTAAGTCATACTATAAAGCCTTCCGTACGAAGTATAGGGCAAGATTGTCATAACAGAAGTTATCTTTAAAGGAAAGCGTCCTAGAAATTATAAGAATAATAGTTATGATGATAAAAGATTCTCATACAATGAAATATTGAAAGAATGAGAAGGTAATATGATAATCGTTAGATCGATGTAAACTCTCTCTCGCGACAGGTTTAAAATAAGTTTAGGTTAAGTTAGTTATTTAGATTTAGGTTTAAGGACAATTTGTTATTCAGTCGTTTGTGTACTTTATATTCTTTGATTTATTAAATGTTTTGGTTTACTTTCAAAATATGGTTTGGTTAATGTTAGCTATTCATACTCATTCCTATTCAAGTTACCTACGTTCCTCATACTCACAAATTAGAGAGTTAATCCGCGTGTAAAATAACAGATTAACTGTGTCAAGGTCCTGACGTGATCTAGACCTTACCATCTAGATCTTTTTAACATATTAGTTAAAGCCCTCCTAAAAGAATAAGTGGGCCAATCTAACGATTGTGTGTCAGTAAGTGACATAAGAAAATCTTATGCCCCTGACTTCTCACATGATGAACTAATAGAAATAGTTAAATTTCTTCGATTAAAGTTTGTTAATGATCTGATCTTAAAAATTCAGGTATAGATAGAAAAATGTAGATCTGATCTGAAAATAAATTTTCGATGTTACCAATGTTGCATTCCATTTTCCTATTCAGGAATCGTTTTGTTTAAAAAAATATTCCTGGACTATAAAGGACTAGACATAAACCCAACATTAATCTCTAAGCCAGCAATAATTAATAGATTTCAAAATTAATAATGTAGCCTACTACTAAAAAATTACAAGTTCATCACATGCTAACGTCGGTCAAAAACGTGCCAACACTGCCAACGATAAAAAACTCCCCCATTTAAAAAGAATCAGAAGAAACCAGAATATGAATTTAGTATTAAATTCATATTCTGTTGGCAGTGTTCGCACGTTTTTGTCTGAGGCTAACATGTAATTTTCAAGTAGTAGGCTACATTATTAATATTTTTGAAATCTTTATTAATTATTGCTGGCTTAAAGATTAGTGTTGGGATCTATAACGCAAGCAAAGTTATCAAACCATGGAACGTGCGAAAGTGAAATTGAAATGACTGGTGAGAAAGATATTCTAATAACATCTTTCTGACAAGCAAATGCCGATTTTGAACAAACAAAAGAGGACAAAAATTTAATCGAATTCGATAATCGAAATCACTCACTCTGACTTTTACAAAAAGAAAAAAATACCTGATTATTAAATTAGGTACAGTAAGATCTCGATTAACGCTGATTCGATATAACACGGTCTGCTCGAAGCCTTAAGGCTCAAAATTTACGCTGATTCAAATTATCACAGCATTTTATTGATTCGCGTATATAATACGATTATTCGCAGCGAACAGGAACCAATCAGTAAAAGGTGGCAATTCGTCGTAGCGCTGTCAAATCTGTGTTTAGTGCAATTTTTGAAAAATAACATCATGGATGCTATAGACAAAATCGACTTCGCATGGCAAGAATTAACTGATGAATGCATGAACGGAGTGTGGAAGAAGGTATAGCTGAAGGTATCCAAGGATTCTCAACGACAAGAGCCTATCGCTGTATCATTAGGTTGAACAAATTGTAAACCTAATCGATACAGTAGGACTAGGAGAATATTGAAGAGTGACTGCAGGTTTCAGGTGAGAGCCTTACCAACGGCGACCTTCAAGAACTCGCAAATTGGCAATAGTGATTCTAAAAACGAAGAACCCAAAGAACTTGCTAAAGGTTTCCTTAGTAAAAGTTTGGTAACGATAACCGAAATCGTTGATCAAATTGTAGCGCGAATGATCCAGCTTTTGAAAGCAGCGCGAAAGCAATACGAAGCGTTTTTGATACGATCTCATTTGATTAACGAAAGAAAAAAAAGCAACAAATGACACTAGACGACTTCATCGAAAAAAATCAAGAATTAAAAAAGAGCCAGGATCTTCACAAAAATGAACTTTATATTTCTGTATGCATATGTTTGTGTTATGTAACATATATTATTATAAAAATTAATATAAAAATAACTTAAAGTAAAATTCGTTTATTTTTGGTCGCGTGTTCCCCTTTCCCTATTTACTCTATGCTAAAATGATCTCGTTTAACGCTGTTTCTATTTAGCGCTTTGTCGTCTAGGAACGCATCCTAAGCGCTAAACGATGTCTTTCTGTATTGTCCTTTTTATTTGATGTACGCAATCTCTTCAAAATCAGTTACAAGTGAATTTCTATGAAAGGAGAATTCTATGAATCGAAATTTTGACCTCCCCTTTCACTCATCCCTTCAGTTGATCATGCTACATATAAAAACAATATTGCAAGGTGGTTTAATCATCCTTGAGTATTGGGAGAAAATACGTGCAACACGAGCAGTTATTTACTGTGACATCGTCACAATGCCGGGCTGCAATTTTTAATCATATTCTGAATTTATTTCATTTAAAATATAGTTCTCCATATCGAATTAGTAGTGTCTTACCCCTGTATATCATACTTTTCCTGATAACAACAGTGTCATGTCGGTCATCTGTAACTCTGTTCAAGGAAAATTTTTTAAATTTAAATCGCGGCGAAATCACCGTATATAGTTAACAGGGGCCTCCTGCTCATAAGCTTTCAATATCTGATCTCGACTTTCATCTATCTAATACCGTTCTCGAGATTGAGGAAGGCAGACAGTTGACATTTATAGGTCTACAATTTTGTTAAATTGTAGCCCATTAAAACAAGCGGCTGTAATCTAACCAAACGTAACATACATATCATATATCTAAATATATAAAATTACTTGTCCTGACTGACTGAGTCACTGATTCATCATCGCCCAGAGCAAACCACTGAACCTAGAGGTGAAATTTGGTACACAGTTAGGGTACGTCATGGAAACGCACACTAAGAAGGGATTTTTTGAAATTCCTTTGCGGGGGGGAGGGAGAGCATTAAAGCTTAACCGGAAAAACGGCTTCTACTGTACTATTTTAAATTCGATCTTTTGTTTTTAACTGTGTTTAGTCTTCATTGAGTACTTAGATGTATTAAATTGATAACATTTCAGACATTGTTATAAATATTTTTATATATTTCGATTTTTTAATCAAATGTTCGAACCGTTTTAAATTCGAATTTGTTATTGCATATTGATTCGATTCTAGAACGATTGTAAACATTCCGGAAAATTGATAAAATTGAAAACAGTTTGTTTGATTTTCAGCAATTCTCATCGTTCTCAGTGGTAGGTGTTATATAACAATTACTATGGTTCTTGAAATACTAAATATAAATAATGTTTGCTTGCAANATATATACATATATGTATGTATATGTTAAGTAATATGTATATAGCAGTGCTCCGTAACCTTTTTTCACACACGGTACACTTAGGTATTCAAATCTTTTAAATAATTTAGTCAAGTCACAACTCTGTAATGAGTCTAAAATCACTTTTGATAAAACCACACATTTATTAATTCTTTCGTATTTTACACAAAAGTGTACACACACAAGCTATAGTTAATAACAGTATTCTTCGATCAGTTCGAAAGATTTTCATTAATTTCCTTTATCTTTGTCATTTGGAATGATTTCAGAGGAAGAATTGAAGGAAAGATCCAAATCACATTGGAAAAGTTCCCTTGTCGCCCTGCAGTTAGGAGTAGAAGTGACATCCGATCTTTCCTTTCCCGTAAAAATTTCTAAACCTTCCATATGGTTTAGGAAATTCATCATTTTCATTGCTTCCAGTTTCTTCGTAAACAATTATTTTTCGTCACTCCTACATTGAACAACTGTTCCATTTTCTGATCGACTCCTTTTGTATTTCTTATTGATACTGCAAATTCTGATCTCTTAAATGGCGATCGATCAATCTCCTCACATTGACGATATGGAATGGGATGGGAATTTACGAATTTTTCCTTGCAGAATTCCTTCTTCACGCTGTTATCAAACCATTCCAACATTTCCGAGACGGATTCTTGCGAAACGCATTTTATCAATTTTCCATACTTTTGATAATGAATTTGACAATGAAACTCATTGGAATTTATGGAATTCTTATGTGGGAGATACAGATGAGTTATGGGAGAGATACAGATGTATTCGTTACTCGTTTGAATTCCATCTTCGTTTCTAAGATGCAATTTGGGTTTTCTCTTTTCACTCGATAGAAGATCGTCGAGAAGATTCCAAACTATGGAAATTGTAAGACAGATTAAAAAATACGGAACTATCCGCCTTTTCCACCATCATTCTCCATTGTTCTGTTCCTTTTCCGTATTTCGTTTCTTCCGAAAACGTCGAGTTGTCAGTCGAATGATAAAAGTCGTTTTCGTCGATCATTTTGGATATCCTTGTTTGCTTATTCGTCTGAAGTTTTTCCTTGCGTACTTGTCTCTTTCTCTCCATCTCCCGAATTCTCTTTTGTACGTTACTCGTTTCCGCGATCTTCCTCTTCTTCAAAGACCATTGAGAAATGTCTAATGATGTCAAATTGGATTTTCTTTTTTCCAATCAGTATTCACGTTTTCTTTGTCGTCATCTTTGGAACCGTCTTCCAGTGAGTTAATAACAATTTGAACGTCATCTTCACTGTCAAAATCGGTCTGGTCCAATAAAGTGTCGTCGTAGAACCAATTCATCCTCATATTCTTTAGAATTTCGTGTCGACAGTCACATTCTTTAACAAGCTCGAAAATTTATAATTGTTCGCGAAAATGCGAAAAATTCTCATTATCCTCTGGTTCGCTGTCTCTTTTACGTTTTTTTTATACTTTCAATATACAAATCTTGCAGTTTTCGTCGTTTTTTTTACATCTTCAGTTACGTCTGCAGAAGCACACGTAGGAACTACGTCATTTCCGCAGTTGTATGTCTCTTTGACATAATCGTCTTTATCCAAACATCTGCAGTCTGTTCTTGAACTAGAAAATTTTTCAGATTCTAGATCTTCCAATTTTTCGATTTTTTGCTGTTCGGAAATCTGCAATATAAATTCTAACATAAGAAACAACTGAATAAAGATAAATTGTTTAATTAATTTAAAATGCTTCAATGTCCTTGACTTACTAAAATATAAAAGTGAAAATATACTTGACTTACTATGACTTACTAAAATATAAAAGTATAAAATATACTAGTGAAATCAAAACACAGGAAAAAGAAGAGGAGGAAATAATAAAAATGTTTATGTTAAATGATTATCCAAAAAGTCTGCTGAACAAATGGTTAAAAAACTGGAAAGTGATAAACAATTAAAATTAATAGATAAAGAAAAAAGTTTTGTTAAAATAAGGTATATCCCTAAGATGTTTGAAAGAATTAAAAAAAAGTATTAAACAGTAGAATTAATCTAATACCGGAAAAAGAAAATACAACAAAAAACCATTTATGTTATAGAAATAAAGGAAAATATGACATATTAGAAGAGGAAGGAGCGGTGTATTCCTTTAATTGTAATTGTAAACCAGAAAAAATATATATAAAGGAAATGAAAAGAAAACTAAAAATAAGAATAAATGAACACATCCGAGCAATCAAGAGAAATTATGCAAATTCAGTAGTAGCGGAGCACTGTAATACCACAGGCTGTGAAATAGTATTAAATTCAATAAAAATAAGGAAAAAAGAAAAGAATAATTACAAAAGACAACTTTATGAACATATTAATATAATTAGACAAAATAACAGAATAAATAATAATAGTGGTAGAGAAATGCACCAATCATGGCGAAGAATCATAGAGGAAGGGCCGTGTCTGAAAGATAAAAAAAACAATCGAAAGAGGCGGAAACGAGGAGCTAGTTAAATTGAACAGAAAGAGATGTAAGTTGTAAAAAAATAGTAAATAAATGTAAAAAAAACAGATATAACGTAAAATATTAATATAATAATTTGTTTAAATACAGGCTTAAGTTTACAATAATATTGTTTTTGTTGGTTAAAATTGAATGTCCAGTACAGTTAAAAACGAAAGAAAAAAGTCTAAAAATTGTAAGAATTTTATTGATAAGTTTGTCGGTAAATGTTAAATGTAATTTTAAAATTTATTTTATTGTTGTTAATTTATATAGAATATACTACTAAAATACCTGTTGAGGAGGGACGAAAGTGTCCGAAACGCAAAATTATGTATGAGTCCAGGTATATTAAATAAAATAAAACATTGTTTTCTGTGAAACTCTGTAGTATTATCTGTAAAGTCAGTATAATAAGTCCTGATATTAGAAGATACGAACTTTTAGACGAAAATTTATATTTTTGAATAAAGATAAGTTGAGAAATTAGATTCAAGTTTCCAACATGAAACTTGCTTACAAAAGACGTATTCACGGTAACTTAACCATAATTTATCAAATTCTAGAAAATTAGCTTTTAGAAAAATTTGAATGTTTGACTTCGAATGTGGAGTCGTTAAAAACTGTTTACGCAACATTCTAAATTTAAAAAAATTACACAAAATAAAATATAAAATATAAGTATTAAGAGAATATTTAGTAATAAAATAGCGTCCACTTGTTGACATATAAATATCGGCTCAACATATTTTTTATCTAATAAATGTAATAATTTCAAGTCCTTATTCAAAGTATAATACATGGCTAAGCGCTTAAAATTATGAGACATAAATTTAGACTCAATATCTTTGGAAACTGATGAGAGCCAATCAAGTTGGCTGAAAACACGTCTTCTTATGCATATTACAAGCAAGAAATTAAAAATTTAGTTTTTCAAATAGAAATTTTTTTTTAAATTGGGCAAAACAGTTTCAATAAAAATGTCTTTTGTACAGATCTGTCGCGGAAATTATAAAGATTTCGAGAGTTACAAAGTAGAGCTTAAATTAAGCATACTCAGACTTCAAAGTTATTTGGCGTCTCATCTAAGTAGATGGAACCCTTTTCTATGTACGTATCTGAGTAGAAACGTTTTTTAGAGAAAGCATAGATAAAGGTTCGACATCCTTTCACAAAGCTCTAAATTCCGATTTCAAAGTACACGAAACAAAGCGGTGCTGACTGAACTGGGTAGTGAACATCGACAAATGTTTGTATGATTAGAAAAGAAGGAAAACAAAACAAGTAATAAATCAGAAAGAAGACGAAATGGGAACTCGATACTGAATATTTGTGACACAGAGACAAAGAAAACGTAGTGACTACCAGGTGAAGGACAAATTTCAAACATATCCACATGTAATTAGATCTGAGTTTTCAAGAATCGGTTATTGCATAAATAATTGATTGTTATGCTACTAAAGGCAGTTGACTTTAAGGTGTGTTTCAAACAGATCAATTAATCAAACACCTACTTACAATAGAAAGTAGAGCAACAACTTTTCCGAAAGAGTTATAGAGAACACTTGTCCAGGCTCTGGAGTTAGATATTAACTGCAATTTAGCGATGTTCAAAAGAAGAATCGAACGTCGATATCGAGATAGTTCTAAATACGGAAAAGAGAAATGTGTGCAGACTGTTTAACAATTTAATACAAGTAACGAAGAATCGATTTTAAAAAAATAATGAGATTTATCTGCCTTATTGAAATAGTTGGAATCGAGTAAGTACTACATGTATAATCAAATATCAAACTCACTTGTCAGCTTTTTAAACACTTCATGACTCGTCAAACACCTTCTGTTGCTGAGAAATGTTTATTAAACGAAACATTGACGTTTTCAACTTAATAGAGTAGACCATCTTCAGGCCATGAGTATAGTCGCTTCATTAGAAATTTCTACATAAAAGAAAAATTAAAATATAAAGATTCTTAGTCCGCACCTGCTCTTATATTTGAATGCATTTT
>NW_019387311.1:0-12018 GCF_000671375.1 Centruroides sculpturatus | reverse complement strand
TTTATATTAATACATCTGGCAAGTTAATAATAATTGCTTTACAACTATTTTTCCATTCTTTTAATGTTACCAACTATTTATTTAAATCCCAACTAAAACATAAAAGGATTTTACCATACCATATTATACCATTATACCATAAAAGGATTTTACGGTATACCCAAAAATTTATACAGTATATATTTTAAATTAAAATCTGAGTAAACTTACTTATTATATTATCAATGTATATACACTTTTTTTCTGTAGCATCAATATTTTTCGGATCTTCTTTTAAATTATGAAATCTCCTATCAGTTTTATCCAACCAGATAAAATTTACGTCGGGATTTAATGAATTCAAACCTATCCAGTACTTTCCTTCATCGATCACCTTTTAGCAATTTAAATTCAAAAGTCCTCGAAATATAATTTACTTTATACTATAATAAATAATATTTTCCTTAAAAATTTACATTGCATATCCTGATATATTTTCAACGTTCAAAGATACAAAAGTTCTACATGTTATTCAGTGGACTCATTTCCACCAAAATCATACTGAAAATTAACAGGCTCAGAGATTGTTAATTCANAGAGTTGTGGATGGGGACACAAATGTTATCAAAGCATTTCAACTCTTCTTCGTTTTTTAAATCAAGTTTTGACTCAACTAATAAAAATAATGCTGGAAAATGATTAAATTTTGATTAAAAAACTTTTGATTAAATACTATCTATTTCTATATGTTAAAGCAATAACTAAGTTTGGTTAGTTATCAACTGAATTAATAGACTTTTCTGATACAGAAATGTGTTGTGTTTATGAATAGATTTACAAAAATTATTTAAAATAAAAGTTTTCTTGTGTGGGAAATATCAATTTGTCAATCAAAAATTTTAATTTTGAATTTTTTCTGATTGAAAGCATTCGCGAAATCTGTAGCATTATTTATTTTTTATGTCATATTTTAAATGTGAGAAAAATGTTATGAAACGAAAATTTAATCATCACGGTCTTAAAATATGTTAATATTAACCTAAGTATACGGCATTGCCCACAGATCTGTAATTAGATAAAATTTTGTTATTGTTAGAAAATGGCGTACTGTACTGTACAGTAAGTGCATCCAGTGGTGACATCTTAACGAATATAGCAATTCCCATTAATCTCGTTTTGTTATAAAGTTGTTGAGAAAAGATACAAACACATCTGTAATCAATTACAATTATCGTTGTTGAATTTTCTTTATAAACAGTAAAATTGATTCTATGAAGTGTAAAATAAATGCTGCAGGTTGTCAAACACTATCCAATTAGAATAATATTAACCGAATTTTATCAATTAACCTACAAAGAAATTAGTTTCGTCATAACTTACGTCGTTTTCGCTTAACGTCAGTTTCCAAAAACCAATCAATAACGATATGTGAGGATTAAATAATTAATTGATTTTTTGCCGCTAATGGCACAAGATAGAACTTGAAAAAACAACGAACCAGAATTTTTAAATTCTATAAATTTGTGACGACGAGAGGTCATAAAGCTGACCTCTCGTGGTCAAAGGCGAAATGTTTTGTGGATTAAACAGAATGACATAAAAAATATAGTCGGCCGTGTTTTTACGAGGTATTTAATTTTTGAAAAAGTTGACTTATCAGAGATTTTATAATTTATCGAGCCGATTAGAATGATTACTTAGGAAAACGAGAAAAAGAATTTGGATTGTGTCAGTTATCTCACAAAACAACGCAGAAATGCCAGTCATAAATATAGTATTTATACTGTATATTAGATGAGAATAATTTTATTAACAATTTTATTCAACAGTTAAAAATACAAATCATTTTAAAAATATCAGTTATAATAAGTAAAAATTTAGTCACTATTAAATATAGCAATACTTTTTCATTTATATTGAAGATTATTCTGTTAAAATTCAAACTAAATTAGAAACATTCAATAAGCATCGATGTTTCGAAAACATGAACCATCAATAATGCTGAATTTTGTCTGTCTCTGTGATTCGGGAGGGAGATTGGTGGAACACGGCAACGCAACACAAGCGATCTGCCAAGGGTGTCATCTCTCGGAAAAGCTTTCAATAGGAAACTGGCTTTTATTTTAGTGTTATAAAGATGAAGATTCTACAACTGGAGTTTCCGCCTGCAGTTTTTTTAACAAAAGCAATTTCGCATGAAGAAAATATGCGTGAAACGTGATGTGTTTATATGAAGAACATTCGAAGCATAATTCACTTATTTTTCTTTAAAAATGAGTCGCCTCATAATTAAATCCATTTTTCCTTAAATAAATGACGATTCCCATTTACCAAAGATTGCATAGATCAGAGATAGTGAACTTTTTTGAGTCCGCGTGCCACACAGTAAACATACTTATTTTTTTAAATGTTTGTGTGTGCGCAGAAGTATTAGACTTCGAATAACAATGTTCAAAAAATGAAACGAATATCCTTTAATTAGAGTAGATGTAAAGATGGTTGAAAAAATCATGATTGGATAATAAACAGAAAGAATGGTTGAAAAAAAGATGATAAACCAAAATCTTGTGAAACGTTACGTGCCAGATGGTTTCTCTGATGTGTCACTTTGGGCACACGTGCCATAGATTCGCCATCTCTGGTGTAGACCATGAAGCTATAGTACAGGAGTGGCAGCCCCTGGAATCAAGTGAAACCAGTATATGTGCGCACAGGACGGAAGTCACCATCTCGAGCGTGGAAGAAACAGTGAGTTCGTTGCTTAAACTTGTAATTCGACGAAGCATTTCTGCTTTTTATTTATTTATTAAGGTTTTTGATTAACTCGAAAGCTTTGCGCAAGTATTACTCACCTCTATGTGCATTAGAAAAGCTTTAAAATTAACAATAGGATATAAGTTTTATAGCTAATAAAGAAAATGTTTTTAAAGTTTTTTCATTTAACTGATGCACTACTTCTAACCCGAATAAAACGCACCGAGAATTATATGTTCATTGTAAATGTAAATTTGCATCTTTACTTTTATTTGTTAAATACAGAAGAATGATGAAAAGTGCTGCCTATAGAAATCACAAATTATCAAAACCCAACTTTTAACGTAAATTACTGGCTTCGGTAGGATTTCGGGCAAAACATTTATACATCATAAGATATTTTTTGATGTTAACTTCGTCGTATCGCTGAAATTTTTCACTATTGACAATTTTTTACAACGGCGCAAAAATTAGCTTATCTCAGCCAAAAAAATGGACATTACAAGCAAAAAATCCAGCAACAAGTTGCGTAATTTTCCCGGCTATTAAGATATTTTGTTTGAAAAACGAGCGCTTGTTTATTGTGACATCGTCACAATGCCGGCAGCAATTTTTAATAATATTTTTAATTTATTTAACTTAAAATATATGCTCCGCCTCAAATTAGTAGTGGCTTGCCCCTGTATATAATACTTTTACTTTAACAATAAAGTCGTGCCGGTAATCTATCTAACACCTTTCGGGAAAAATTTTTAAATTGAAATAGTATGACTTCCGGTTTGCATCAGAAGTTCTTATACAGTTAATCGGGGCCTCCTGCCCCTGAGGTTTCCATATCCAGTCTCATCTTTCATCTCGAGATTACGGAAAGACGGACGGACGACAGTGAGAATTTATAACAATTTTTCAAGTTGCAGCTGAATAACGTTTACATTTGAAATTATAATAAACAAAATTATGTGTGATGCCACTGTTATGAAATTTCATCCTAAAAATCTTTTTATATTATTAATTATTATAAAATGGCAAAACGCTAAATTTTGAGGGTAGAAATGTTTCATTTTTAAAAAAATATAAATGTAAATAACGAATAAAATCGTCATTAAGTCCGATTCCTTTCCAGATATGACAGGTGACCTCCTCTATCTCCCCACCTTCTTGACCTTTACTCACCAAAATTTAATAGCATCAATCCCCCTTATATAGAAGCTACCACTGTGCTAAATTTCGTTTCTTAATCATTATCTCATCCTGAAATATTAAACGAATAGACCAGCGGTCGCCAACCTTTCTGACCTGAAGGATCACTAAACTCACAATTTTGAATCCCGCGGACCACTATCATGAATTTTTTAATCAATACAAACATCTATAGACTAATAATCACCAAAGTTACATTTTACTTTATTAATATGAAATTCACTCGTTTAATTATAACAAATTACTGTGAAGTTTGTTGCTGCTTGTTTGAAATAAGTTTATGGATTCTTGGCTTTTTTCCACGAAGGACGACAATTGTACTCGCATTATTTATTGTTGATTATTTATTGATAAAATAACTGTTTCGTGTTTGGTTTAGGACTCGAATAAAAAAATTCGCAATGATTGAGAATAAGCAACCATTTCTTTCGTAATACTTCGCGTAACCTGGAGTCGATCAATGTACAAATTTCTCCACGGACCACCTGACACACACACACACACTCTCGAGATTTGCAAAAAACTCGAAGGGTAAAATTTGACACGATTCCAATACTTTCCTTGTTATGTATACGTAACACCAAGGAAAGTAAATAGCGCATTTGAAAAATACCCTTGAAAAGGATAATTTCAAGGATATTTTTCAATATGATATAGTTCGGCCGAACTATCCGTTGGATATTGAAACACATTTAAGGTATCAAGAAAAACAAATATAAAGATTTGGAATTTCCAGATCCGTTAGACGAAAACGTCATAAATAACATTTTTAACACTAGAGAACTCTCCTTTTTGCTTCATCTCCTAGTCCAGGCATGGCCAACATACGGCCCGTCTAATGAATTTATGTGGCCCGCGATTAATCTTTCAATAATAGCTACTGAAGTCCGAATAGCTCGATAAAAAGATCAACAACTTACTGTGTGTTTAGAGTTAACCCTGCATTACAAATCTCTTAAGTACAACGTAGAATGTTGATAAAGCATGATAATGTGTAAAAAATGTATCTGTAATCTCTACGTAGTACAATTTAGTCTCTACGGGGTAACACCACAATGAGATCTCGCACCACCTCAAAATCTTCCTAGGGCAGCCTCTGGCTCGGTCTGTAAAAAAAGTTTTCGTTCCAATTCAGCCCGGGGGCAAAACCTGTTGGCCACTCCTGTACCGGCTGTACTGGTCCTTGTATCCCACGTATTCCCATCCAATCACAAATTTTATCAATCCATAACATCCTAGGTTTTCCACGTTGCTTTTTCCTCAGAGGTATTAAATATTACAGAACATCATAATGGGTAAACCATAATTAGTTAAACTGTAATAATTTATACCTGCTTCCTCTGATTTCATGTCCAAAATATATTTTACGAGATTTTATATAGATTAACTGTGAGTCTACTTTATGGAATTCTAACTTATTTGTAATACGGTTGGTCCAACTGATCTTTAGCATCTTTTGAATTCATTTTTCAAACGCTTCTAATTGTTTAATACAAATATACTTTATTACACATACATAGACTATTATTATTGTGAAAGGGTCATCACACACATGCTAAGTGTACGGTTTTAACATTTTGATTAATAGTTTATAATTTTAACGTTTTTTAAGTGTGAGTCTTGTAACAAATTCTTTAAGATAATTTTTGCCTTATATTTTATGAATGTTCACCTAGCTGAAGAGGGCCATTAACAGGAGCAGAAATGCATTTTAGGGATATATAAGTCATAAAATAGTTTTATGTGTGTGTAAAACTATTTTATTGTATTTTATATATAAATATAAATATTTTATGTATTTTAAAGTAAATTTGTAAATCAAGTATATTTATATTAAATATCTTTAAAAAAGGGATTAAAGGCTTATTGTTAATTAGCTTCTAATTGTTTTATCATTTTAGCCTTCAGGGTCCGTGCTTCTACCCCATATAATAAAACTGTCCAAACAAAACATTTCAAAGTTTTTTGCCTTATTTTTAAACCAAGGTTATTATCACAAAGAAGACCTTTCATTTTTGTAAACGTCTTCCTTGTCATTTCGATGCGTATTTTAATTTCTTTGTTTGAATCTAAGTCTTCTCTTATTATCGTTCCTAGGTTTTTGTATGCATCCACCTTTTCAAGTTCTAGCCCATCAATTAGTACTTGGGTGTTGTTATTTAATCCCCTGCTGATTATCATGTATTTTGTTTCTCCAATATTAATTTTGATGCCAAACTCCTGTAAGTCTTCTAGTGTTTGTCGTAAGTACCGTATCAACATATTTTATGTTGTTTATTATAACTCCATTAATTTTAATGCTTTTTTGAAAATATGGTCTGAATATACATTGAAGAGGTAATAAAATGCACCCTTGTCGTATTCCTCGTTTTATCTCTGCTTCGTTCAGTGATGTCTCATAATTTACAATTTCAGCCGTTTGGTTCCAGTAAAGGTTTTTTTTACTATATGCAAACCTTGTTTTTGAAGTAGCTGTAGTAATTTTGTATGATTAACTCTATCAAAAGCTTTTTTAAAATCAACGAAACAGAAATATGTATCCTGTTGGTAGATATAGTTCTTTTGTAGAAGAATGTTCGTACAACATATTGCTTCTCTGGTTCCTAGATTTTTGCAAAATCCAAACAGAGTCCTGTCTAGATTTTAATTTAATCATTGATAATCTTTCATTAAATTAGTATTGCCAAATGATTAAAAATTTAATTTATTATGTCTTTATAAATAGTATTCAAATGAAATACTGTTAGTCTAATACTAAATAGTGCTTAAATAATATTATATTATTTTAAAGTTCGTACGATTATAACCCAATACAATATAATCATAGTTATAATCTCATGCTTTTTAAGCTTTGCTGCTTAACTAGATCGGTGGAGTGATACATTTTTAAGATCTGGCACGTATGCCCTATTCATATTCTGGGAAATACATAGCTACTGTATAACAATCATATAGCCCACATTAATTAATTAAAGAAATTAAGACTCAACAAAGGTGATATAAACAAAAATTACAATTGTTACCAGTAACAATAATCTCTTACTGATAACTATCACAAATTACAAATAGAATCATATTGTTTTATTTTATGATTAAGTTATCTCGATTTTTCTGAAAAACTACTTAAGAAAATTTATCACTTGTCCAAAAATAATACTTTTGAAAAAAAAACCAAAGATAAAATATTTTGTAAAACATATTTTATTCGATTTTGTTTTAGGCTGATCTGACAAGTTAATGTGTTGAAAATTCCTGTTGACGTCTAACAAATTTCATTAAAAATATAAATTTTGAACATTGAAATAATTACAAAACGATTTTTATAATAACAATTTTAGAATAAACATGTCGAAAATACTGTTTCGTACTTTTCTTTATCTTTGATATGAATGATTAACTTTTAACTACTGTATATCTTTTTCACTTGTCAGATTCATTACAGTCAGCAGCTGCTTTCTAATCATTGTTTGTTAATATTATTATAACTTCCATTATTATTATTATTATTTAATCAAAATTAATATATATCAATATATATTAACAATAGTTAAAGAATAGTAAATCGAGAAATAATGTTCGATTACTAATCAGCAGTAACTCGTAGTATTAGCATGAGATACTCGTGCTTAGACTATGCTAATCAATCAGAGCTTGAATTTAGTTAATACAATTGCAACTTTATAAAAGTTATAAAATTACTTCCTAACAACTATAAAATTTTAAAATTGATATATAAAATTTAGTACTATTTCTTTATAAAATTTCCTACCGGTGGTCAAATGGATTAAACCGCTGAAAACTGTGGTTGGTCGTGTGTTTGCGCCCGACCAACGGACTAGCCGCGTAAAGTTTATGAGTTTTCTTTACGTGTTAGCACTTAATAGAATTAGACTCCTAATATAAAGGGAAAGGTGCGTTCTTCCCGTGAGGCATATCTCTCTTTTGGTAGATCGCCCATGTGTTGCGTTGTCTTCGATTCAATCCTTATAAAAATTAAAATTTAGTGATAAAATACTCTCCAAAATATTTTCTTCAGTTCTGCTTCAATACATCTGTTTTGTTTTATTTATTATCTAATGAAAAGTAGCAAAATACCCGTTTCTTTGAAAGTTTACTTTATTGCATGATTTAAAATAATCATCTAACGATTATCTGTGTGTAAATTATGATATAGAAACTTTTTATATCAAATTTATTTTATTTCTGAATGCAAAAATACGCATTGATAATGCTTCTAATGATATTTAAGTGTATGGATGGCATGATGTACATCACTTGAAAACCTTTATTGCGATTGAGATGTTTGAAAATTTTTCATAAAAGAAATATGATTAATCAAATATTTTAAAGTCAATTGAATTTAAAATGAAACAATAGTTACAACCAGTGCCGTAACTAGGCAGGTGCAACAGGTGCATTCGCACAGGGCCCATTTGGAAGAGGGTCCCAAAATGCACGTGTTTGTTTTATTATTTTCCCAAACCTAATTAATTAAGGGGCCTAAATGCAAGTTCTTGCACAGGGCACAGGAATGGCTAGTTACGGCACTGGTTACAATTGTTTTTTTCGTTCTGATTTAATTTATGAAAGATAATTCGTAACACCGATAATAGGAAAACATTACCAAATTATCGAGAAACATCTATTAACCAGAAAGTTAATAAAAGAAGAAAATGTTTTATCAGTTATATTCATATATATATTGGACGTAAAAATTAGAAAAAACTTTAATAACAATATTCCGTTTTTAGTTGTGTTCTCGGAGTTTCGTACAGTACAGTACAGTACCTATTAATCAGTCAATTAATTCTGGTGAAACTTTAATTAAATTATTTACAAAATATTGAAAACTTTACTGCGAAATAATTTATAGTCACAACTGAATCAATGTCAGATATTCTCTTAAATTGCTAGTATGTTAATTAACTAGTATTGTTAACCATGCAGAAAATTTATCCGATTGATAATTAAGTTAGATAATTTATATAATTAAAACTATAAACAAATTTATAATAATTATATTAATACGAGAAACAGACTCACATGTTAATAATGCTAGTCTTGTATTAAAGTTCATTTTAACAATTATCTGTTTCCTTTAATTGTCCTTATTAAATTCTTTACCAAAGTAGATTAATTCACATTATTCGAATTATCGAAACAGTTCCACCCCTGTTAACTGAATGATATCATTTTATCATTAATAGAGTATTCACGATACATCAATGATGTTTAACTTGGCTGATAGATAACTTCTATCGCTATTCAAATTGAACAATGTGATTAAAATGCTATCTATCGTCAAAAGAAAGCATTAATTTTATTATAAGAATTATATAATAATTTATCTATTTGAATATATTAAACGAAAAATTTCAATGAAAGTTGATAGAGATAATTTATTGAAAAGTATTCGACTTAATACAGAATGACTAAATTTTTTCATGCAGATACAAGTAATGATTAAAATACTTTTTAAATTTTACGCTTTATGATGGAATTTTTTGAGATTTTTAGTACTTTTTGCTTATTTAAAGGTTCCTCTAGCAATAAATTTATAGCGATCTTCCATACATAACGTATGTATATATAGAAGATCGCTGTAGTTTCCAATAATATATAAATATTATAATTTCCAGTAATATATAATATATACATATTATTGGAAATTCAATAATAAATATGTATGGAAGATTGCTATAAATTATGGGTTTCCATTACAGAAATCCATTACAGAAGCAAGCATCATGGTGAAATCTATTTGATATGTTACCTCTCACCATAATAACATTTGAAACTTCGTATTATATTGTTATCATCAACATCGTACCTAATAAAATTTTATTAATTAAATTATGAATCAATGATATATTTAAAATATAGTAATTATATTACATATAGTATTCACGTAATTACATAAAATTTCATTATAAATTTGCTCTTCTTAATTTCAACAAAAAATATATAAGTTGATACATATTGGAATTTAACATTTCAATCTGCAAATCCTTCGTTGCTTATTCCTCTCTGAAACAAAATAAGCTTTATCAGTAAAACGCCATAGTTTCTGATTTTTCAACTCACCTAAATTACCATTTGAATAATTTGAGCAGACTTTTTCTCCAATTTCTTCTTTGCCCTACAAAATTTAATGTTTTAATTCATCATTGAGTAACTTTAAATGAAAATTATTAAGTGTAGCAATAAATAAGAGATAGACCATTTGTTTTTATTAGCGTAAAGTACGCTGCAAATAACTTAGAGATGCAAAAATTTGAGTTTATCTCATTTTAAGCTTTAGATCATATATTTAGTGTAATTTTAATGTTTAATTTACTAATTTATTTTAAATCGTTATTCAAAATTCACTTGAAAGTAGAAAATTATTATGAAGTTACCTCGTACATAACACATAGGCAATGATAAATGTCAATACCAGAGCACCACTGAGAGTTGATACGCTTATAATTAAATTATTTTTCAAACCTATATAAAAATTTTAAAATATATATATATATATGTTAATTTATTATATTTAGAATTTGTATTTTTATATTCAAAACATGAAAAATAAATACGTTTAAAATTTGTATCTTCCTCGTCGCATAAAATTCCTGTATATCCGGCATCACATCTGTAAACATGTAATTTGTTATTATATTAATTTGTGATAAATATTCATAAGAAAAGAGAATATAACCGATTATGTTCTCCATTTTACTTTTAAAATTTATAACTTACTTGCATTTAAATTCACCGGGTATTTTTATACATTTCCCGTGTTCACAAGGATTAGGATCACATACAGCTGAAATATATTATATAATCAATANGAAATTATTTTAAAATATATATATATATATGTTAATTTATTATATTTAGAATTTGTATTTTTATATTCAAAACATGAAAAATAAATACGTTTAAAATTTGTATCTTCCTCGTCGCATAAAATTCCTGTATATCCGGCATCACATCTGTAAACATGTAATTTGTTATTATATTAATTTGTGATAAATATTCATAAGAAAAGAGAATATAACCGATTATGTTCTCCATTTTACTTTTAAAATTTATAACTTACTTGCATTTAAATTCACCGGGTATTTTTATACATTTCCCGTGTTCACAAGGATTAGGATCACATACAGCTGAAATATATTATATAAAAAATATTATTTGAAAATAAATACAGCATTTTATAGGAAATACAAAAAGTTTGCTTACGAATACATTCTTCTTGCACATGTTCATGCTGAAGTTTTATTCTATATCCTTCTATACATTGGCATTGGTAACTTCCTATAGTATTTATACAATTACTGTTTTTTGGGCATGGATTTCTATTGCTGCATTCGTCTATATCTTTAGATTAAAATTTTAAAATTATAAACACGTATATATTATAATATAAAATAAATAAATATTAATCATTACATAAATATATTATAGGTGTACTGTACAGTCGATCCTTTAATAATGGTTGCTTTCAAACAACGGCCATTTTTATGTTATGTGGCCGTTTTTCGGATGTTTAACTGTATACATACTGTATTTTATATTATTTATAGAATATTTCGAACTAAAAGAATAAATATCACAAAACAGCAATTCTCTGATTATTCAAAAGATTTCAATATTCTTCTATGTTTTTCGGAATATATAAAATTTAAACAGTTAAAAATACCTATTAATTTGAATTAATAATAAATAATTTTTAATTTGATAAATAACCAAAACATATATCAGTAATTCTATTCGTGACTACCGAATTTCGCAATGACAAAAGTATGATTAATTTATTAAATAGATGTTTTGATTGAATTTGATAAATTCTACATATTCGTGTAATTTACGATATTTTATATTCCTATTAATTTATGGAACCAATAATTTCTTATATAGATGAATAGAATTTGTGCGAAATTTTTCATAAATATCAAAAATAAGTTTTTAATTGTCGAATTTAAAGTGAAACTTTTGAACACAATTAGGTGCTTCCAGTCAACAAAATCAATCAATTAATTAATTGTTAAATATAGGGGAGATCGGGGCAAGATCGGCATGTTAAGCTTTACTTAAATT
>NW_019387310.1:0-12059 GCF_000671375.1 Centruroides sculpturatus | reverse complement strand
TTAAGTAAATATAAAAATGCAGCATTATAGTACAGCGTCATAATTACAATTTGTGACAAGTCTGAAAACATTTAACTTTTATTTTAAAATACGCAATAATTTAAAGATATTGAACGATGTTCAACATGATTAATTAAATTTTAGTAACTTTCTGCATTATATTAACCTAATTATATTATTACGCTATAATTATCTTATGTTTCAAAACAGATCGTTATATTTAAAAATAAGTTTCCTATTTTTGATAAAGCGTTTAATGATACCTTATTAAAAATATCCATCAAGTTCTCAGCAAGAAATTAAAATACTGTAATTAAATAACTATGTTAGCAAAAACCTTATATTCACCCCTTTCTGACACATACTGAATATAGAAATATTACACGGGTCTATATTTTGTGTGAACTATTTAATTTTGATAAAAATCATAACTGTATATACACGACAACTTCCAAAATGTTTGGAATAGCGGAACTGTCAACATCGTCACAGTAGTAAGCATCTAGCAAGAGGCCCCGCATCAGTAGCCACTAAGCATCCCTATGGTTTTTGTTATAACGTCGAAGAATTTGTTCATTTTACAAAAAAAAAAAAAAAAATAAAATAGTGCAACCCCTTGTTATACCTCGCAGGTAGGGAAACAAACCAAACGTGTGATGATATTACTGATAATTTCTTCACTTGTTTTCTCTGTTTTTGATGTCTACGCCGATTGTGTGAGTTGTATTTCATACATTATAGTTTCAAAGTTAATTATTAAAATAAGGTAATATTTCTTCGCTGGTAGAAATTCAATAACAACCTTCTTCTTTATCTTCGTCTTTTCGTTTGTTTATATCGGGTCGGTGTTTCCTTCTTTAATATGTTTCTTCCATTTCTTCCTATCAAGGGCGTCTTCTCTCTTTAGTCCCCTCTGATCCAAGTCTTCCTCCACCTATCTTTCCAATGCAGCCTTGGTCTTCCTCTTTTCCTCATTCCTTTCGCTACCAGTTTTCCGACTTTCTTTCCAGCATAATCTTCACTACTTTGCTCTACATGGCCAAACCATCTCAACGTGTCTTCTTGCATCTTCCTGCTCAAGGGATCCACCTTAACAGAACCTCTAATAAACTCGTTTCTTATTCTATCCTTCCTTGATACGCCACACATCCATCTCAACATTCTTATCTCCGCCACCTCCATCTTTCTTTCTTGGGTTCTTGTGATTGCCCATGTCTCAGCCCCATACAACATTCCAGGTCTAACAACCGATTTGTACAATTTACCTTTCAGTTTGCAGCNACGATCGAAAGCTACGTTTACGGCTAGAACAACATTAGTGAAACGATATTTTTAATTAATTTATTAATATATATAATTACAAATTAATTTAATATATCTCTATTAAAAGATTAAAATATAAATTTATCATTAAAAATTTTGTAATTTTATAAATATAGACGATATATTATTAATGTAATCGTTCTACTTTTAAGGACCCATGTAAAAGACGTTTCAACAATTTTTGATAGTTCTAAAATTGATATGGAATAATGATAAACGAGATGTCTAAACGTGAATGGCAAGTCCATTAATACTAAAGTAGACTCGTTCTCAATTAGAAACAATTTATTATACGTAATGACGTATAAAGAGTTGTAGCACGGCTTTAATCTAAGAAAGTAGCTAAATTTTTATCAGGACATTTATCAAAGTGTTTAAAGTGCGACATATCTGTCAAAGTTTACAAATAACTGTTATTTTTCATGTTGTTTAAATTTAATTCATCACTTATCAAACTGATGGGGACGGTCATAAAAAAAAGAGCAAAAAGATGTGTATATATGTATATAATATATATTATGATAAAACTCAGTGGATTCGTTAAAAGTTTTGAAAAAAGAAAAGCGAATTACTCGAGAAAATGGGGGAAAAATATCTTAAATTTCTGAGGATTGAGATTTTCTTTGGTCCTTGAACAAACATTCGGTAATTTAAAGACAACACGTCAAATTTGACGTCTAGGTCTAACAGGGAAGGGAAAGAAACCGGCGAAGCTTATCGCTCTTTCGACAGCCGTTAAATCACGTAGAGGACATTGTCCCCTAGGGGTCCCTGCAGGGTGTCCAACCGCGCCAGTTGGGGGTCCTCCCCCATTTCCAGGTAAAAACATTAACACTGCTGGTTTTACCTGTGATGACAGGTGTTTGGATTTTCCATACGAACTCCAATTTCTTTTTATATATTATAATGTGTCTGTCCAAAATAAATTTCTTCGATAAGAATTTTTATGGCGTTCATTTCAAAATAGCCTAAGATTTCTACAGATACAGCCTAAAAGCCCATTTTTAAAGCTGTTTTGCTTTCAGAAATGAAAATTATAAATAGTTTTTATATAATACTCGTAATCTGTTAATTTTAATCTATTATTAATATTAATTAAATTTGCAAAATTTCATCGCTTTAGCTTTATAAAAAAGTGTTATCGACGCAATCTTCATATCTCAAGTTACTTTATCTTTAAAAAATAAATCAATATTAAAAACTTATTTTTCGGTCATTAAAAATTAAATTTTATATTTTTCAAAGTTGATCTTATGCAATTAATTTTTTTTTATATATCATAAAAAAATACGATCATACATCACGAAAACTATGTATTATTTGAACAGATAATTTATAAACATTATATGACACTAAATATAGGCTATACTACGTACAGGTTCGTCGAGCGCTTGTATGGGGTCTGGGGTAGAGAGGTTGGTTCCTTCTGCCAATTTTTTCAACAAGTAAAATACGTAGAATATTTCTTTATTAATAAAATAAACTCTTAACGATTTTATTTTTCATTAGTTAAAATAATATTAATTTACAGGGGGTAGTAAGCACTTTAGGCCCCCAAATTTTCTCCGGTGCCGGGGAAAAATCCCCAGCTCCATTACTCTCTCGACGACCCTGACTGTATAGAGTAGGTGTATGTGTCAATCATTTATTCTGCACATGCCACATATAATATATATAAAAATATGATCTGAAAGTTAGCGAATGCAGCAGAACTTAGCTAAACCTTCACACTCGTTTTTTCGTGTAATTAATTATTTTAGAAGCTACTAAATTCTTCCTATTTAACTTTTTGTCTTCTTTAAAAAACAAAAGAACAAACAGCGTGTATTCATTAACAGGTTCGATAAACAGATTTTAATTAATTTTTTAGAATTAGTTAAATTCTATTTATTTAACTTAATTCGGTTATTCTAGATTTTATCTTATTTTTCCTGGTATTTTCTATAGAAAAATAATAATAATAATTCATTCAGAATTTTCTAAAACAATTAATGACATGAAGAAACAGATGTAAAATTCCAAAATAGTAAATAGACTTTCGTTAATTTTCAGATCCTGTTTCTATTTTTATCAAACTTATACCTATTTTATAAGTTATATAAATGAAAAATGATATAAACATTTTAGTAATCTTTATCTTTGATTTCTAGAAGAAATTTGAATCAAATAATCTTATTTAAAGTGTGGATAACCTCGATTTATAAAAAATGTAACATAAAAAATATTAATACTTCTACAAACAATAGTTTAAAAACAGTTATATTTAAACTCATATGAAGTATAATCATTTAATTGTAATAAGTTGATATCAATAATTTCTTTGTAAATCAATGATTTAAATATTTTATCTATTCCAAAACAATTATTAATATAATTGAGGACTGCATCACTAAACATGAGAAGTTTATAAAATAATTTTTATTTATTTTTCAAATAATCAGAAAGAGTTTATATAAATGTATTATACTTTATTTTTGTTACAGGACACAGCAGGATGTTGACAAAGGTGGGATTATAACACAAGGGTTAAGTACTTCCTTAGTATATGAAGGAATTTTATCTTGAAAGAAAAATAACATTTTTATTTATTTATTTTTTATCTCATAAATTTTACTTTAAAAGCTTTTTTTTTAAAGAAGAAAGTTGAAAATATAAGAGAGAATAATCTTTTAATTTTTAAGTATTAATGAATTTAAAATATATTGTTTAATGTACTGTACAATTTTCATATGTTTCTATTATTCCATATATCTAAAAAATAATTTTATGCTCCTATAAAACAACTACATAAAGATAAATATGAGATAAAGTAAGTTAACGTGCATTGAAGAACAAATTTCTGACTTAAGTAACATAGATCTTTAAGTAACGTTTAAAAACATATTGTTCAATAAATATAAAACAAATGACGAATTTATTGAATAAGTATGAAACAAGTTATATTAAATAAAAATATAAAATAAAAATATGTAAAATAAAATATTATATATCGCATATACAATATTATGATAAAGAATACAAGTCTATGTAGCCATATGTAATCAAGAAAATGATTTTTTATAAAGACTGTAGTATAAAGCCAAATAAATCAGAGTTTTGAAGAAAATAAAGTAATATTTAGCTGCTATTAATCTGTAATAAAAGGGAAAAATATATTATAACTTCTACTGAACAATAGAGGCTTTTGGAAAATACAAGACACATTTATTCTTGGTTATTAAAGTTTTCAATTGTAATTTTCTTATATTTGTTAGTGAAAACTATTTTATTAACAAATGTAAGGCAATTATATAATTAATAATATAAGGTCGTTTGTTTATATAAACAGACACAAAGCAATTTGCATTATAATTGGACAAAACAAACATTATTCAAAATAAAAACATAGTAATTGATTAATAATAATCAAAACAAATAATATTGTCACTTTACAAATCCAAAAATTAACGTGAATGACAAATATTAAAATTATACTGCTCCTAAAAAATGTATAATTTTAATATTTATTCTACGTTAATAATTTAAAAAGCTTTATAGAAATTGTAAAGTAAAATATAAATTTTTATATTAAAAACTTCTAAAACATTTTAAATTTAAAAATGTTATAAAAAGTAAAACAATTATTATTATTATTGAAGAGTTAATATTCGATAAGTAAAAACGCTAGCGACGTCTCAATTAAAAGGAATGAACAAATGATTAAGTAGTACATCCTTTCAGTCGTGGTAACACGACACTACTCGCGAGTTTTTACAGCTTGTCAGATACACCTTTACCAATCACAGAATGTAATGATAACATTCTGATGATAACACAGACCAATGATTCGACATATTTTACTCTGACGTCAATTGTAGGAGGTTCTATTCTCTAACCACTCCTTAAAGGGACGACACTCTCCCACGACAAAGAGGCGACAACACCCGACAACTGCTACAAAGAATAAAAATTATTAAAAAAAAAAAAAAAGGGAAGAAATATCTTTAGNATTACATTCTATAATTCGAACAAAAATAGATTTATGTTAAAATGATTCTATAGTCTGCTGCAATTATCATAGAAGCCATTGTTTTGAAGCTCTTGTAACAGTATTTTAACTCAATATAGAAATTTAGGACTTAAAAAAACAAAAAATCTATTGAGATTAAAGCAATCGATACAATTTAAAGCTGAAATATCTAAGTTAAATTATAGGAAGAACGAAAGATGTGGGAACTTGATGCATTGGATCAATTGTTTCAAATGATAAAATTGTTTAAGAAATAAAGGAAACGGATGAAATTTTGATGATAGAAGTGTAAGAAGAAAAAAGGAAAGGATGTGATTTTATATAAATATTTTTCTACAAGACTTTTCACGAATGTTAGTGATTTTGTTTAAATTTCTTTATATTTCGAATGATAATAGTCGATGTGTTTTAAATAGAAGCGTCATTTAATCATTTTTTTTAAATTAAATTAATTAATTAAAGATAATTTTATATATTCAGTGATATAATTAACATGTTATCATAATGTTGATTAATTTAAATGATTAAATATACAATCTAATTAAGTAAGCTTATCTTTTATAAAATTAATTAATTCTACTTTGTAGAGTTAATGTGTAGTGAATGTCAATTATTATTTTTTTAAACGATTTTTTTTTAATTTTTTGTTTCGTTTCGAATAATAAAAATAGATTGGATAGTGCAAAAATCTAATATTAGATTAAAATTAATTTAATATTATATTCTAAAAAGCTGTGTTTAGCCGAAGAGTAGGGGAATAACGGCCACCTCCCAACGACGGACACCTCTAAGGCGTCCGTCGTTGGGAGGGGGCCGTTATTGGAAGTTCGACTATATATCATTTAGAATGATGTGAAATTATTTTAAGAAACTTGCCCTGTTAATTTGTACGATTATATGGAAAGTAAAATGAGAATTTCACCATTGAATTTATTTAGAAGACTTTATGAATACTAAATGTTTTTATTATAAAATATTATAGCCTAATCTTCAAATAAGTTGGCATAGGAAAGTTTCATATACGATCTAAATTATATAGGATCAAATTAAAATATATTCTACTAGAGAGACTCCCAAATATGTTATAAAATTAAACGTATTCAGATGATTTTATCACCAAATGTGCATATTTTCTCACATGAAAGAAACAATAAATAGAATTATAACCCGAAGCATTGAATATTTAAATCAACATTCATTAAAAACTCAGTCACATTGCAACGTAATCTGTAATTTAAAATCAAACCGAAGACATTTCTCCAATATGCTAATTAATAGCCATTAATTAACTGTTTTATGATCGATAATGTTTTGCATTTAATTAACATTACTTAACAGAAGAATAAATGTAACTTCATTTATAACTAATCTCACACCTTTATTTTAATGTTATCAATCATTCCACATTATTTTTCTTATATTTTATTTATTTATTTTTATTATTAGTTTTTTTAATTTTTAAACTATGTAATAATCTATATATAAGTCTATGTATCTTCCATTATCAGGACATGTTTCGCTTCGTCGACATCTTCGCACGTTTCTCATAAAAAAAAAAGGTAATAAAAATAAAAATTTCACGATGCAAATATTATTTGCTTAAATCGAATTTTAGGCTATGATCAATTAACTAACTTAAATGGATTATTTATTACTTAAAGGAATTATTTTTATTGACAAAATAACAATTTTAAATATCAGAATATGGAGAAATTTACTTGGAATTATTTATAAAAACTTGAGTATGTTATAATGAATAATGCCAGAAGGAAAATAACTTCTTGTTAAAAAAGTAAAATGGTTTAATAGGAAACAATTTATCATATTTTAATTTATAAAAAAAACATAAGATAAAGTGTGGAATGTAGACTTATATTAAACTAATATTGTATTGTCTAGATATGTGTTTGATAGCGAGACTAACTTAAGAATATTTCATTAAAAAATAGCTTTAATAATAATTAAAATTTGTAAATTATAGTTTTATTATCTTACTTTTTAAAAAATAAAGGATTCATTAATTACAGTCTTTATTTTTATGTAAATTTTTGCATTAAATCATACTTAAATATGCTTTATTTGTTTAATGTGAGTTTACATTGCTTACTTTATATTTTATAAGTAAAACAATACAGAGCTATATATTATATTATTTATATAAAAATATAAAATAAAGCAAAGAATGTAGATTTACATTAGACACATACTTTATATTGAAATGTATTTGTATAAATAGTACGTAAATTATAAGAAGCTTAAAGCTTAAAATTCTTGTTTTTATGTAAATTTTTTCGACTTTTTTTTTTAGAAGGAATTGAAGTTTAGAATCATATTTTTGATGTGATTTAAATAGTTTAAATCACATCAAAGACATCAAATTATTCATGTATTTAAGTGTTGAACACTTAAGCATTCATTTTTTACATGTATTTTAAACATTAAATGTGTGGATTTCTCACACATATAGGCTAATTTCAAAAGATTTTACCGAGAATAAGCGATACTTTACAGTACAAGGATTATGATTGTAATATGTAGTTTCCAAATGTTTTAAATTATAACTCTTTCTAAAAGAAATTAGAGAATATGTGATGATAAGTTCAGGTGATGGATTTCATAATGTAGGTTAATTTTCTGTTCCAAATTTTTCATATGGCCGTGACTCGTGTTTGAAATTAGAACACTAACAAGTAAGTTAAAAGAAAAATATTCTTTTTAAGAACATTTCACATGTTAATGTATCAATATATTATTATCGATTAAATTAAGGAAATTAATTTTTAAAAATGATGTTTGTATAGACTATAAATTTCTCAAGAAAGTATGTCGCAAAACTGTCATGTAGTAGGCCTATTAGTAAGCGAGAATTTTTTATAATTTTGTTAAATATAGTCAAGCTTCGATATAGTGCCTTCCTATGTCGTGCCACTCTCATAAAGCGCCAATTAATATTCACGAACGAATCTTTCTCTTAAATAATAAATAGAGAATGCTTCAGACTTTTTTTATTATATAATTTACGATTTTTGCACTCAAAAAGGCATTTTTTTAAATCAAATCACGTGACTTTGAAATTCGTATGTAGACCTATTGTTATATTTAATTCGTATTGTTAGAAGTTCTTCGATTTAGTGCCAATTTCGAAAGCGAACATATGAAGACGCTAAATCTAGGTTTGACTATATTTATAATAAACTCTTTAATCATATTATTATTTTAAGATAAATAATGTGATAAAATAACATTATTTATCTTAAAATACAATATAAGGCCATAATTTATAATATTAATGGAAATAGACCTACTTAGATATAAGGCTTTAACAAAATTGTAGCAATAGAATCTAATGGAGGTCAGATTATTCTTTGATTTCTAATTTTAAAAAGCTGTAAGTTCTCTGGAAGAGAATAATATAAATAAATTAAAAGATTTTATAATTTAATTTTATTACATTCTATAATTCGAACAAAAATAGATTTATGTTAAAATGATTCTATAGTCTGCTGCAATTATCATAGAAGCCATTGTTTTGAAGCTCTTGTAACAGTATTTTAACTCAATATAGAAATTTAGGACTTAAAAAAACAAAAAATCTATTGAGATTAAAGCAATCGATACAATTTAAAGCTGAAATATCTAAGTTAAATTATAGGAAGAACGAAAGATGTGGGAACTTGATGCATTGGATCAATTGTTTCAAATGATAAAATTGTTTAAGAAATAAAGGAAACGGATGAAATTTTGATGATAGAAGTGTAAGAAGAAAAAAGGAAAGGATGTGATTTTATATAAATATTTTTCTACAAGACTTTTCACGAATGTTAGTGATTTTGTTTAAATTTCTTTATATTTCGAATGATAATAGTCGATGTGTTTTAAATAGAAGCGTCATTTAATCATTTTTTTTAAATTAAATTAATTAATTAAAGATAATTTTATATATTCAGTGATATAATTAACATGTTATCATAATGTTGATTAATTTAAATGATTAAATATACAATCTAATTNCGACGGACACCTCTAAGGCGTCCGTCGTTGGGAGGGGGCCGTTATTGGAAGTTCGACTATATATCATTTAGAATGATGTGAAATTATTTTAAGAAACTTGCCCTGTTAATTTGTACGATTATATGGAAAGTAAAATGAGAATTTCACCATTGAATTTATTTAGAAGACTTTATGAATACTAAATGTTTTTATTATAAAATATTATAGCCTAATCTTCAAATAAGTTGGCATAGGAAAGTTTCATATACGATCTAAATTATATAGGATCAAATTAAAATATATTCTACTAGAGAGACTTAGAGTAATTTATTAAACAAAGATCACAAGTATAAAATTAAAGCTTATAATAAATTTATAGAACGAGTTTAAATTATATAAATTTGAATGAATAATATCTAAATTTAAAATTTTATATAATAGTCTATGTAAATTAATAGTTAATATTTTTATATGCTTTATTTATTTATAGAATAAATTGTATTATAATAAAACTTATTTTTGAGAGGAAACTGCTATTTATTTCTTGTTAAAATCCATAAAGTATATTGAGATTTTGTCTTGTAAAATTTCAAATTTAAATTAATTATAACACACCATTCTAACTGTTAAACCTAGAATAATTTGTATTAAGTTTAAAACTAAAATTACACAAGCATTTTGTTATATTCTACATTTTAATAATTGAAACAGCAGTCTTGACAAGTTAGAAATGATTGCGTATGTCTAGTTTTTACCAGAATTAATGTCAAAATTTAAAACTTTTATGATGTTCAAATAGCAAAACATGTTATTATCCCTGTTAATTAAGCAAATTTAAATAATTTTACATAAAAATTTACTATCGAAAACTAAAAATATTAACTGAAGTTTAATTAATTTTAAGAAACTACAAGCTTTAACATAGTGGGAAATTCTACGAGGCCTACAAATCGATAAGGAGAGTTAATATATAGCTTACATAGGCTATACATTGTACAATTTACAGCTTAGGAGGTAAGAAAAAGCATTCAAACGAGAACCACGTAATGGACTAACTCGAAACAATCGATTGTGATTTTACGATTAGTAGATATTCGAGATATTCATCACTTGTGAACATGGGAACAAAAGTTATTTTAATGTTCCGATGTTAAAAGCAACGTACAATGTATAAGACATTCCCAGGCAGGTTTACAGTCAATTAAATCGATCGAGTAAGTCCGTCAAAAGATACTCGTTGAAATTAAATAATAACCTGTAGTAAGACCACCAGTATCCTAATGAGCTCAGGACTTCATTGCTGAAAATATGGCTTTGTTTAGCCGAAGAGTAGGGGAAGAAACCAGCTGAAACACGACTTTTCACCTGTGTTTCCCCTCTCCCTTTGACTCCTCCCAACGTATCAGGGACTTTTGCAGATGGCTGCGTCCGTTGCCCCTCTGTAGCCCTAAGGAAAACGTGATGTTTCCAGCTGCACGTCAGCACAGAAATCGGGTGGAGACTGTGATGTGGTGTTTATAAAGATAACCCTTTTGTATGTAAAGTCTTTTAAATGAATTTTATTGGAAACTGGTTGCAATTTTTATGTTCCGCTTTTCCAACTATTAAGGCATTATTATTTTATAGTAGAGACTCATAATTCTAAGATTTCATAGCTACCAAGAATGAATATTTTCATTTGACAGTTGAAGATTATTCATATTCATTTTGCTTTTTCTAAGGGATCTTACTAAGTGGATATTAATTTATGGGATTAAGATAAACCATAATTTAATAAATCTAGTAAATCTAGTATTTATCTGTCATTTATGCATAGGCCTATATATAAAGATGAGATAAGAAGCATGAATATATTCTCTTGGAATTATACAAAATTATGTCATTCTTAGAATTTGTATATTGTAAACTAAACACTTTATAATTTATATATTGCAACAACTTCAAAGAAGTAGATATACTTAGAATTTTTATAGCATAACATACAATTATCATATGAACTAATCCTAAGAATTCTAAGGATATTTTCAATGTTTTGATGGTAAAAACAAGATAAATTATTATTAAAATCCCTAAAGTCTTTTATAAAGTAAGATTCAAAATATTTACACATAAGTCTTTAAGAGACATCATATAGAACTCAGTATTCTCATAGTATTTCATTATTAGGCAGTCATGATTCTAGTATTATCAAAGAGTGATTTTCAATATTTTATGATATTATGTAATGAATAATTTTAAAAAATTCAATATTATAGCAATAAATATTTTTATAATTTAATTTTATTACATTCTATAATTCGAACAAAAATAGATTTATGTTAAAATGATTCTATAGTCTGCTGCAATTATCATAGAAGCCATTGTTTTGAAG
This sequence comes from Centruroides sculpturatus, assembly GCF_000671375.1. Taxonomy (NCBI): domain Eukaryota; kingdom Metazoa; phylum Arthropoda; class Arachnida; order Scorpiones; family Buthidae; genus Centruroides; species Centruroides sculpturatus. Next base: position 366 of record NW_019387310.1, on the reverse strand, counting down.
CTCTTGTAACAGTATTTTAACTCAATATAGAAATTTAGGACTTAAAAAAACAAAAAATCTATTGAGATTAAAGCAATCGATACAATTTAAAGCTGAAATATCTAAGTTAAATTATAGGAAGAACGAAAGATGTGGGAACTTGATGCATTGGATCAATTGTTTCAAATGATAAAATTGTTTAAGAAATAAAGGAAACGGATGAAATTTTGATGATAGAAGTGTAAGAAGAAAAAAGGAAAGGATGTGATTTTATATAAATATTTTTCTACAAGACTTTTCACGAATGTTAGTGATTTTGTTTAAATTTCTTTATATTTCGAATGATAATAGTCGATGTGTTTTAAATAGAAGCGTCATTTAATCATT
>NW_019387309.1:0-12112 GCF_000671375.1 Centruroides sculpturatus | reverse complement strand
ATATACTATCTATACCATTGATGAGTCCTGCTCATGATCTTTCTTGCCATATCCAAACAAGTATTTTTCTTTGTTAATTGTGTTTCTTTATTAGTTTTTTGTATTTAAGTACAGTATTCACTTGCATATAAGATGAGGTTTTTATTCATTTTTCACTGCTTCAAAAACCTAGGTCATCTGATATGTGTGAGCGAAGGATTCTTTGCATTTTTGCAATAATTTTTGTGAACTGTGTGTTTGCATTTTTTATTGGTTACTTACTGTCTTGTATTTAAAAACATTAGTATTATATTTGGGTCGTTTGAATCGTTCTTGTGTATTGTCAGGAGTAAAGATGAATAGCAATAGGAAAAGCAAAGCCTTTGATTTAAATTGCAAATTGAAATTTCAAAATCACATACTCGATATAAGTTTTAATCCATTCCCATGTGAAAATAGATGATTATTCAGAAATCAGAATTTGGAGAAACTCATAAGTGTAATTAACAGAAAGTGGATTTAACCCATGAGAATTGGCAAAAAGGGTTCCCAATTGTCCAGCTTTACATGAACAAATTATGTTGTTGATTTTACAAGATTTTTCCTTCAAGTTTAAAATGCCAGTAATTGTTGCAGGACAACAGTGCATTTACATTACATGTATGAGAGCTGAACTTAATGGAATTATTTTGTTTAAATATTTTTTTTGTTGAGAAAAAAATTAGAGAGACAAAACAAAAATCAACATTTTAAAGATAATTAAACTGTTTTGTGACTGCAGGGTCGGCACCTCTTTGGCGCCCTGTCAGGATGACACCACTGTGTCTTGTGGATAGACACAGAAACCAAATTGGCCATTAATTTTCTTTATGCGAATGGTCGCGTGTTCGGACCTTTGGTTCCTGGATGGAGGCGGAAGGAGAGAATCAGAGGAATTATACTCTATAGATTGTCTTTATATACATAATATCCGTTTATTGTTCTATGTAAGCTATATACAAATCATGTTCGATTTCAACTAACATAGCTACTTCTTTCCCGATAACCCGTATTAATGAGAGAGAGTACATTTACTTCGTGCGAGGATAAATACCTTGATATTAGTTATGAGAGTCGGAAATGTAGTACTTGAGTCTCAAGGTCCTTTTGAACGATGAGGTTTCTTACACAGTTCTTTTGAACGATGAGGTTTCTTAGATGCTGATCTTCCTGCACGGCGGTGATTAGAAAAGTCCCTGGCAGCGGCTAATCCATACACGTAATCCTATAGTTCGCTTAACTCTGGAGACTGTCTTTGACGTATCGACCCCTCCTTTTTATAAAGGGAGTATCGTTGGGTTTTTTCCACTGCCTTATTAGGACTGTTTTTCACCACTGACCAATAATTATTTTCTTTCTTCTTTTCGTAGATGCCGGGTGACACATTCGATGTATCATCTTCAACCAGGAAATAAGTCCATGGGAAAATAATTTAATGATCTTTTTAAATGTCGGTTTGAATGAACTTTTCCTTTTTCAAAAAAAATATTTAAACAATTTATTCCACTAAGTTCGACTCTCACAGTTTCCTACGGACTTATTTCCTGGTTGAAGATGATACATCAAGTGTGTCACCTGGAATCTATGACAGAAAAATCAATTATTGGACGGCGATGAAAAAAGTCCTAATAAGGCCGTGGGAAGAACCCAATGGAGACACCCTAAAAAAAGGGAGGGGTTGACGAGTCGAACAGAGTCCTTGAGTGTTCAGTGAACTGTGTGTGTGTTGGTCGCTGCTTGTCATTCGCCACCGCAACTGTTCCAATCATTGCCATTCTAGAAGATTCATCGCCACACCAAAAGAATCATCACCACTTCAAAGAACTTGGTGCCATTTCAAGATTTCCTACGTGTAAAAACCTCCAATCACTGCAAATTCTACAGGTATTTATCTTCCCGCGGAATTAATGTAAACTCTCTCTCTTGTTGTTAGGGTCAGTAGTTACACAATATGTCAGCTTCAGATCAACTTCGGCTAAGCATCTATCAAATATAATCTGTAAATAGTCTATATCGAATAATAAATGGGTATTTTTTTTTAAATGAAAATTTGTGGAGTATATTTTCTCTAGTTCTCTCTTTCTGCCTCCATCCCGGACCCTAAAGTCCGTACACGCAACCATTCGAAATAACGAGATAAATGGCCAATCCGGTTTCTTTGTCTGTCTGCAAGACACAGTGGTGTCATTCTGACAAGGCTTCAAAGAGATGCCAACCCTGTGGTCACACATGCATTTGATGTTTTATTTGTGATTAAATGAAATAAAAGTAGAATTGTATTAATAAATCTAATTTTGTTTATTATTTTGATCTTTAAAGTCACACCTTGTCCTATATGTGAGATTGTCTTATATGTGAGTAAATATGGTATATTTTAGAATGCAAAACTTGAGAAATAGGCAGAATTGAACAGGAAAGTCCAGTAGCATCTTTGATTTTTACCTTTGAAAAGTCTTTCTTTGTAATGAGATGATAAATGATTTTTTTCCATGACACTTTTTAGTGGCTCCATCAATTTCATGTTTTATAACAAGAAATTGATGGAGTTACTAAAATTAGCTAAGCACATTGAGAACAGCTAATTGCAGTAGCAATTTTCCTCTGGGTTGCTCCACTGCCATAAAATCTTTAAATTTCTATAGTTTCAGGTTCTGCAAGTTGGCATCCAGTGGCATGTTTCTTGATTTCTCAATGATTATTACAAGTAATGTACATCTTTGTCACTTCTACATACAGTCCTGATTCAATTTCATCCGTATTCTACAAAAAGTTTATGCCATTATCAGCTTCTATTTTTTTCCATTTATTACCTGTTATACTAAATCTTTGATTTGTTCTGTCTCAATGGACCATGTCTATAATGTCGGTTCTGCCTAAAAAGGAATCTGGTTCTCTTTTGTCTTATTTGTCTTGCCCCAGTAATGCTTAAAATATTCAATGTGCTTATATCATTCTAGTTACCACCCAATCATCTCCCATATCAGTGCAGTCCAAATTATCCACCATTCAACTACTAGCAACTTTCTGGAAATACAAAGTGCTATCTTATCTAAATTCGAATCTAAACTTCCTATGTATATTGTTTACATAGACATAGCAAAAGCTTTTGACTCTTTAATACCATATATCCTCCTTAAAAAGCTAGCTACTGAATTCGACAAATTTGTGAGATGGCTTAACAATTATTTACTTTTGTGCATATATACATTGAAAATATCTGACTTTTCAACAATTCTCCCTCTTGTAGAAATACCTCAGGATTCAGTTCTCAGTACTTTGTTTTTTATTGCCTATATAAATAATTCACTTACTACAATTTCTTCCTTTTTTATTAATGCATATGCAGATAGTATTTAAATTGCCAATCACTGTCTGGAGGATATTCTTCAATCTGACATTCTTAAATTAAACAAATTTTCAAAATATTTAAATTTACTAATTAATAGCATAAAAAGTAATGATTTATAATTTAGTGCAAATGTGTACTAATATTTATTTATACAGTCGACCCCTCCCTATAACGCGGTAGATACGTTCCACTTTATAAGAATTTTGTGTTGTAGTAATCCTTAAATACATGAGCCAATCACAGCCCAGCACATGTGCAGTTTACGGACTATGGCTGTTTGAAAGGTTTTCTTCCATAAAATTAATTGATTCTAGACTAATTTGACTCAACATTTCCAAAACATGTATAATTTTTTGGGAATAATCTGTATAAACTATGCTATAAACAAAAAATTATAGGATTACTTACCGAGTGTGCATTGTTCGACGACGCCATTGCTTAAGCTTGTTTTCATCGCGGAGCAGCACACAAAACGGCACTTGCGTTTTCTAATAAGTTATTTTTCTGCGAAAAATTCTTTGAACTTTGGAGACATCGTTTATAGAAATAATTTTTATGACCGTTGAATAAGAAATGTTTTTTTCACAAGAAATGTATAAAATTACAGTACTGTATTAGACTTACAGTACCTAATTTATATACTGTACAGATGATAGTAAACTCAACTTACCTACCTAAACTCTCTGTAGCGTGTAAGTAGTTCGCTGCTCATCCACTATTGGTCCAGATTCGACCAATCCTGTCATGACACAAGTCGGCGATGACATTTTACAGCATTTTACGAGTCTCTTTTAGCATCTTTATACGAATACGGTCGTAATTTTTTTGCCACGATATACGAATCCGCATTATATGAACCCGTTTTATAGGGGGGTCAACTGTATATAGAAAACTAATGCATGCAGATAGTCTATTCTATCTCGGACCTTGGGATCACATTTGACTCCAAACTTATGTTTAAAACACATACAGTGGTACCTCAGGATACGAAATTAATCCGTTCCGAAACTGAGATCGTATCATGAAAATGTCGTAAGGTGAAGCATCTTTCTCCGTACGATTACATGTAAAACCAAATAATTCGTTCCAACACGAAAAACACACTCAAATTAAAGCTAAGTAGTACAGTACATTTAAAAAAAACTTTAGTAAGGAAAACACTGAAAAAATTGCGTTTTGTAGTTATAAATGTATAAATAACCGTAATAGAATAATAATTGATTTTAAAAAATGTAGTTTTATTTGCACTTTACCTTTGAGGATAGACGACGGTGGAGGTGTAATTTGGTGGCGGAAGAGAGGGAGAAGGGAAATGACACTAAAACTTAACTTATATAGCAGAATGTAACGATAACTGAAAATAACTTAGAAAAGATAAAAAAAAATTAGTTTTAAATTATTTTTTAAACTAAAAATTATTTTTAAAAATTTTTATTCACTGCTTTTTGCTTTCTTTCCTTCACTTCTACCAGCACTTTTACTGGATAGAGGTTGCTTGGTAAAATATCTATTCAAAGAGGTTTGGCTTTGCCTACTTTTTAAAATGTTTCTAAAATGACTTAGGCAAATGTCATTACTCCAAGCAGCAATACGGCCAGTGTGAACCTTTTCGGGATGTTTCTTTTCAATAAAATCAGTCATTTTCTGATAATACCTCAAGATTTCCTTTATCGAGCGAGATCCTTCCACGACGAAGTAAACACGGGACTGATACCGATGAACAGAAGTGAATAAAAAATGGTGCTGAGAACTAATGTAACATCGTATGGTGAGTTTTTGTTCGTATCGTGGAGCAAAAATATGTTGGAATTTCATGTCGTATCCTGAAAATTTCGTATGCTGGGGTATTCGTATCCTGAGGTACCACTGTATTGCTATTTTTTTTATTAAATTTTTTAGTAAATTTTCAATATGTTGGGGCATGCTTTGATGTAATTTTAAGACTATCTGAAATAAGAATAGATTACATACCATCTTTTTTACTTTGACATCCAGTCTCTTTTTGATTATGCTATTCCTGTTTGGGTGTCAGCATCTCCCTATCTGTTAAGTAAACTTAATTCACAAATAGGTAAAATATTTCTTTTAATTAACAGACTGGCTCACTTACCATATACAGAATCTCTTGAAGTTGCACAGTCTCGCTTAAGTTTACCAAATTTATTTAAACATATCAATTACTTTGATCAAATCCTTATAAATTTTTCAATGAATTTCTCTCATCTTATTACATCAACTTACATATTATTTCAGTTAATACAAGACAGTCTACCTGTATTTCTGTTCCATTTTGCCATTTTGCTATTTCTGTCAAATTTTTTTTCTATTGTTACCATAAAGTTACTAATACTGTATAATTGAAGATAAACTTTGCATTGGTTTTCATAAATTTAAACTGTTTTGTTAAAGAATTTTAAACTTTTGTTAACTTGGTTATTGTCACACAATTTTGTAATTTTATTTGTTGTTTTTATTTACAAATGCTACAGGCAATTTGTAAATAAATAAATAAATCTTTATATGCTATATGTAACTGTTTTATATGACTTCATTTGCATATTGCATACTTTATTTGCATATATTGCATACTTTCTCTCATGCTTGTGCATGAAATTTGCACTGAAATTAAAATTGTCTTTAAAATTTAAAATTTTTAAAATATAGTAAGACCTTGTTTGGCACTTAGGATTCATTCCTATATGACAAGGCGATAAATGAAATGGCATCAAATGAAATTATTTTAACCCCTAGTAAATAGGGAAAGAGGAACAGGTGACAAAAACAAACAAATTTTACTTTAATTTTAAGTTATTTTTATATTAATTTGCATAATAATATAGTGAAACCCACTTAACAAGCACCTCACATAATGAGTAATTTGCATAACAAGCAAAACAAATTGTAAAAAAATGAATCACATAGCGAGTGACGAGGAGAGGGTAAGTCCTGGATTGTGTGCATGCTCCATCAGTCTGTGTTTAGCACTCGTCCCACTAGCATCTTAGTGTTGCTTGTGTTCACACATATTACATATAAACATCAACAATTATAGCTCGTTATATAATAAACATACCAAACAATATGCAAAATTCTTGGGCTATGTAAAGGCTATAATTAAATATTAGAAATTAATTAATTTGACTAGAGGTAGACAGTTATGCTTCTATCTCATACTAAGTTTAATAATTATAAATAAATAATTTTTAATTTAGACATTTCTAAAATTTAATTTGGAATTGGTCATTAAATTTAATACAAGATGGCAGCATAACTGCCTTCCTCTAGTCAAATTAATCAATTTTTAATATTTAATTATAGCCTTTACATAGCCCAAGAATTTGGCATATTGTTTGGCATGTTCATCAGACATATTATACAGTTTTTTTTTTAAAATCAAATTCCATTCCAGGTTGGTTGATTTCATGCTAGAAGAAAAGATAAAGACGATTCACACTCCTTAACAAAGAAAATTGTACAATTTTCTTTGAATAAATGTAATACATAAAATATTTGAGTATTTTTTCGGCATGGAATGCATTATTGTATTTTACATTAATTTATATTCCTTGTTCTGCCTGTTTTTGAAGGACATCGTTGGTAAGACACTTACCAGAAACCTGCAGTAACTCCTCAATAGCCTACTTATCTATATCTTCTAGTCTTGCTGTATTAATTAAGTTGACAATTTGGTCAATGATTCTCTTTTCATGAGAATCCTTGGATACCTCTAGCCATATCTTCTTCCACACTCTGTTCATGCATTAATCAGTTAATTCTTTCCAAGCAAAGTTGATAATGTCTATGGCATCCATAATATTATATTTTTTCAAAATTGAACCAAACAAACATAGATTTAGGGGAAGTACAGTGCTACAATGAATTGACATCCTTGTTGATTGGTTCATGTTCAGGAATAATCATATTATATATGAATTGATGAAAATGCTGCGATAATTTGAATCATAGACAGTGTTAATTGAGGAAGCGCTAAACGAGGTCTTACTGTATTTTGTTTTCAAATGATTTGTAGCTACAAAACTATTTAACATAAGCAGATTTTATTGTATATATATTTGGCCAATTGTCCAGGATTTGTTCATGAAATTTATGGTAAACTTAAATTTATCATTTAGTTTCATATTCTATTACAGTCATTTCATTTATTGATCTTATATTAAAATTAGATTTGAATTTGATTATTTTTCTGAATTTTTATTAATAGAACATTCCTTTAAAAATTATTTTAATTCTTAACTTTTTTTACAGATTTTAGCTTGAAATATCTTCAGGAACATGGTTTTGAAGTCCCTATAGTATTTAAAGATAAATCTGGATTAGGAATGCGGTAATAATTTTTCATTAATTTTAATTTTGAATGATTTTATATTCTTGTAAATATTTTGAAAACAAAAAATGGAATTGGAAAAGTTTTAAGCCATTAAATAAGAGAATTTAAAAAAATAAAAAAATAAAATTTCAAAATGTATTACAGAATTTAAATGTATTTAAATTTTTCTGTATTTCTCAAAACTCCTCAGCTGTCCGTCTCTTGCTTTGACTTTCGAAAAAGTGGATCAGTTTGCACTTCTCCCAAAGATTTAGCTTTTCATACCCTTTCTTCTCCATTCTAAAAGTTAATAATGAATAGCTATTTTTAAATAAATTAGTACTTTTTGGAATATATTTACAACTTGAAACATTCTTATACTGTATATGATAACAGTTTGCTACTAAAGCCTTGTTTAATTTTTAATGTTTTTCTGTACTTGACTAATAAATATATTTGAATTGTATTATGCTGTTGCTCTATGAGATATCTGTTATAAGCAAAATTATTTCTCATTTGGATACTGAAGAAATAAGATTATTCTGATTGATCATTATTGATCTAACCATTATAATGAGTAAAACAATACATCAGTTTAATATTAGTAATAAATAAGATGAGAAACTAATGTTTTTTTATGTTAATTTTTTAATTTGTATACAGCTATAAAAAAGAATGGCTGCTGCTATTGATAAGTACAGTATATCGTATTATCAACTTATTAGGTGATTGAACCAGACAACATGGAGTTTGTGTGGTTTGGTACCTATTTTATTGTATCAATATTTAATATTTTTATATTCAAAATTTATAATTTGAAAAAATTATTTCATGTAATATTATTCCAAAGAGCCTTTTCAAATATGCTCATCTGCTTGAAGGACATAGCTTTGTATTGTGGAGGGTCATGCGAAGACCAAGGAAAATATTCATTTCCTTTGAGGCCATTTTAAATTTTGTTTTGAATAGCTCAATCACCTGACAACAAACAAGATATACTTATTGAAAGTACTAGTCATTGTTTATATAAATTTTTTTATATAAATATATAAAAATTCAAATAAAAAATTAACATTAAATGACAGTAATTTTTTTCATTTTGTTTATTTCATTATATAAAGCACAAAAACAAACTAGGCCTAAGTTCTAATAATATTATTTGATAGGATAAACAAATAGAGAAAAACACATAGGGATAATTAAATTTAAAAAAAATAATTATGTTAATTATTATTGATCTAATCTGGCCATGATCAACCTGTAGCATGTGAAGTCCTAATGTTAACCCAAGGCTTTGGCAATGTATTAAGCTGACCAGTAAAAAGATGAAAATAAGTTATACATTACTAGTTTGCACATGATTAGCATATATTATTTTACTACCTAATGTACTAATGGTTTTGGCATATGTTAGTACTTGGCAGCATACTTCATAAGAAATATGCATGTAAAAAGTTATGAAGGTTATGAAGTTCACTTGCAGTTTGCGTCCAGAAAAGGTTGCTCATTATTCACTTGCTTATTAATAAATTGTCAATAAGTCAATTTATTTTGTAAAATTTAAACAAAATTCAATGAACTGTACTTTCGTATCACCAAAACTGAAATGTCAGTTTTATTCATGGATTATTATGTCTCTGGGTTGCAAGATGTCAGATATTCCCAATGATTAAATTAACTTTAGGAATTAGTAATTTATTATACTTTCCAAAATTTATGGTCTAACTTTTTTTAAAGTACTGTTTTTGACAATTAGTTTGAAAAGTAATAAATTAAGTATATTCAGGTTCCTATGCACCTGGAAATCAGTAATCAGTATGCACCTGAAAATTAGTAAATTAAGTATATTCAGGTTCCTATGCACTAATGAAAATCAGGGATTTTCATTAGTGTTTAGAATAAGTCATGGAATGTCGGGGAATTTGTTAAAAATTGTCAAAAAATCAGGGAATTTGCTTTCTTGGCTGCTTTGTTGGTTTTTTGCTGACAATATGCTTGACTAAGTGTAGCCATCTACAGGCAGCAAGAAGTAATGTGGTGCAATACAACTTATGAAAAAGGGTGCAGAATATGTTCAGGACTCAAAATTTCTCCTCCCAAGTTTCTCAAACACACAGTTACACAAAATTTTCCCAAAAATTTACAAAGTATACAAAATGATAAGTAATTTAAATGGTATTATTTATCATTTTTTATTTTAATAATTTTGATTGTGTAACAAAACAATTTCTGATTTTTTTTTCCAGTTGATTAATATTTTATAAAGTTCAGGAAATTTATTAAGAGATAAATTTAATAAATATATACTTTTGTACATGGATTATATAGAATTTGTTAATGAATAATANAGAGGCTGCCCTAGGAAGATTTTGAGGTGGTGCGAGATCTCATTGCGGTGTCACCCCGTAGAGACTAAATTGTACTGTACATAGAGATTACAGATAGATTTTTCGCATTATCATGCTTTATCAACACCTTGCGCTGTACTTAAGAGATTTGTAATGTAGGGTTAACTCTAAACGCACAGTGAGTTGTTGGCCAATTTTTTTAAGCGTCAGAATTTTTCATCGAGTTATTCGGACTTGAGTAGCTAATATTGAAAGATTAATCGCGGGCCGCATAAATTCATTAGACGGGCCGTATGTTGGCCATGCCTGATTTAGTGTATACACAAATATTACGATACTCTATTGAGATCAAATTATACAAGGAGTCAAGTCACTCACTGTTTAAGAAATTTATTGTCTTTTGGTTTGACAAAGACCCGAAATGCATCTTTGACAAACTAAAAGACAATAAAGAAACTTTTTAAACAGCGAGTGGCTTGACTCCTTGTATTGACTCCACTAGAATGTCACAATATTTGTGTATACACTCGATTTATATATAAATTGCTGATCTTTTTATCATGTTTCCTGTAATTCTATAAAAGAATAACACGTTATCGTAAGGCTCAATTTACGATTCATATCCACAAAATTTGCCCGAAAGAATACAAAAACAAAACACAGTTAACTGATTTTCGGGTCTTTACATCTTGTATTATTCGATATTAAAATATTCTAGAACCGTTGCCAGTAAACTATTTAAATTACTGGATTTTAATGTGTTCGAATAAGGACTTCTTATAATAAACCCTTCGGGGTTAAGGAAAATTAAATAAATTGTTCTAAAAAGTAGATAGTAAATAGATAGGTTAAATGTTTGTATTAATTCAGTGTTTACATTTTTTTAAAGATTATATAAACTTATTTATTTTCCAAATATATATATATATAAACATGTTTTTAGTTGATTGAATAAACATACAAAGTCACCTGGTGTGTATGCCGCAGTATTTAATAGATTTTGTAAATAAATGAAAGCGGAAAACCTAAAAACAAGACTGATAAGATGCTAATATTTTAAGAATAAGTTCTAGGGTCAATATAAGCTTAAAATTCTCTATTTTACAAATTCCACTTTCTTTTCAAGGTCTTGACTGCCAAAAAATTATAAGAGAAACCAACTTTAAACTTTGTCAAAAGGATATTGCTGTTTGTTTTCCGCTTCTGTATTACCAACACTTACAAATTGGAGCTTTGTTTTATGTTGAAGATTATTTTTTTTTTTGAATATGTGGAAATTGAACTGCCCAAAATGTCTCACATTGCAGAGGATAGTTTGAGCAGTTATTCTGTTGTAAATAATTATAAATTATTCTGTTTAATCTTGTAAAAGAAAATAATGAAATATTATTTAAATTAAAGTTACATTTAAAAAATTCTTGCTTTTCAAATAATAATATTATTGTAAAGCAGGTGGATATTGCAAAATCTTTAACTGGATTAAGTTTTGTTTACACTTATTGTAGTAGGATCTATTTGAGCAACATTTAGTTATCACAATTGATTGACAGAAGTATTAAAAGAAAAAAGAAAAAATTCAACAGCTCTAATATTAGTATTTTGGTGAGAAATTTGAAAAATACTTATTTTTGGCAGGCCAGATTTCAAAACAGAAGCAGAATTTGAAAAACTTTCAAGTGGATTTTGTGTATTTATAACTCTAGAATCTATCTATAAAATATTGACATGGAGTTTTATTGCATCTTGTTTAAATTTATCCAGTTTTGTTCATTGATTTAAAGAAAAATATTTTATTGTTTAAACTTAATGCTGATAATGATGATCAGGTTTTTATGAGGTACAAATCTTACACCACTGATGACTGCTTGCTCAGGTATCTTGAATGGATCAAAATATTCAAGGCTTTCAAAAGGGTCACAGCAGCTAATTATAAGGAGATGGACTATGTTGGCTTGTGGCAAGAATTTGATGAGCTCACATAAGTCTTCTTATTAATAATTATATGTTTTTTATTATTTATTATAAATTATAACATTAAATAAGAAGTTCAACATTACCTTAACACTGGGG
>NW_019387308.1:5938-12959 GCF_000671375.1 Centruroides sculpturatus | reverse complement strand
AAAGAGTAAAGGAGAATAAAAAATTTAGTCAATAGGAAAGAAGAATCTATCTTCTCATTGAAGCAGTATATCAATAAAATTTTATTGTTTAAGCAGCTGACAAATTCTGTTCACTTCAGTCATTCTGTTCATTTATATTTTAGAGGACTAATAATTTTTTTATGTGCTGCAAAGAAGTTTTCTCACTATTTTTATTGTAAAAATATATTTTTTTATTTCAGTGGCAACTTAGTATTCAGGTGACATTCATATCTTTTTGAAGATGCAAGCAGAATGAGTCATATTGCAAATTTTATCATATAATGGTAATTTATTGAATTTGATAAGTAGCTCACATATACACATTATTAAAAATAGTACAAAGGTTCTTCTGTGCGTTGTAATGATATTTAAAATTTTTTGTGAGTTTTCATGTTCAGTGACAAAAGGACCAAAATTAGAATACAAGTTTTAATATTCCTTTCTTTGTTTTCCTTTTTCTCAATATACTTTTATTCATTTGTAGAAATAGTACATAGTGGAAAAAATAAATAAATAAAGTCTATTGAGAATAGGAAAATTTCCTAGTTTTTACTACTACTATTACTTTTTACATAAATAAACACTTCCAAGCCTAATATTTTCCACACTTTACTATATAACCCATTACTTTTTACATTCTTACAGTTTTCCATATCTTTAACTATAGTCAGTCTCCAATTTATGATCGTCTGACTTACAATCATTCATATTTATGATAGTTGAAACTAGTGCATTAAAAAGTTATTTTCAATTCTAAATGAACATTGCTAATAGCATGTTACAAAAATTAAATATTAAATGTAATATAGTAATGGGTAGTAAGCATACTCTATAACAATGAGTTATAAGTTTAACCATGTTTAACTACAAATTAGATAAATACTTATCCAAAATGCAAAATATATTATTCTGGGATGTTCAAGTAATCAAAATGAAACTAACTTTTTATACAACTTTTATCTGGATTGTTATTCAGATTTCATTTTTGTGTGTTAAATAAATGAAGGGTTTGAAAGTACCTGGCCTGGAATTTGCATGGGCAATAAAATGAATGAAAATTGTTATTAATGTCAAAACCCAAANATATGCTAAACTGCACGTAACCTAGTTAGTGATTATCTGTAGCAAAACGTACATTTCAATTAAAAATATTAAATGTACAATTTTTATCATCATCATAGAAAAACATTATATTTAATGAAAAATTATAAGATTAAAAAACTCATTCTTTATGAGTATTTATTAAGGCTACTAAATATAATTATGAACTGGTGTGTTGTTTGTTACATACTGGAATATACCCATTATTATTATTATGTTGGGTTTAGTGAGTTATACTTGGTTGACACCAGTTGCTGTGTACAATGCCAAATTAGAGTCAAGACAAAACAAGACAAAAATTAAATAAATATGTCAGTACTAATGCATGTGTATATTTATATAAAATTGCTTTGATTGGAATGATTTCCAATGATGATACAGAGCTCAATTTATTGGCATATATTGCTGAAGTAACTTCTATGACATATTTTGTATTATCAGTAACTTTTGCTTGTGTAATAAACTCTACTTGTGCAGCTACTACATTTAAGTGATTTATATTTAAGTATCATTTTTTAAATGTATTTTGATACTTTTCTTTTTTTATTTTTAAACTTTTAAATTGACTATAATTTTTCAATTTTATTTGAAAATACAGTGAAAGTTTGATGTAATATAACCTAAGTTTAATAGATACCTGGATTTAGCAGACAAAAAGTCCAGTCTAAAGATAGTAGTAAAAATATTGAGGCATTTTTTTTCTTTCTGCAAGCAATGGACAAAAATTTCCTACCCATCCTATTCTTAAAAAAAACCTCTGTTAAGTAGACAATATAAAATGGATTGTGTTTTCCATGAATGTCAGTTTTAAAAATACCGTACTTTGGTGCCATCATTTTGTGGGAATTTTTTTGTCCTTAAACTTGTCAAAAATTGTTTTCACAGAGTTCCATTTTTTAGATAATACTCTGATGCACACTATCTCAAATATTGGTAATTTGATTCTGGCATTTCTCACTTATATAACAGAACCAGAATAAATGAAATGAATTTTGTGTTAGGAAATTTGACAGATATTCACTGTGAAGGTCTGGAACATATAATTGTTACATCATCTGCCTGGTTCATAAGAATGCAAGCCTGATTTTTTTTTTCTAGGTTTCTCAAAATTAATTATTAATTTCTGATTGTTAAATGTAGTGCAAAATGACACTTAATGCTATTTTTTCCACACATTCTTTCACAAAATATATTTTTTTACATATATTCTTTTACAAAACAAAATTGTGCATTAGTTATCTGAAAAATTGCTGAGTTTGTAAAATATATGACAATTTTTTTAACAGATATTTGACTTAAGTGGACAATGTTTCCAGTCCTAAGAGTGTCTGCAAAATCCAGTTTCTACTGTAATATGATAAAATTTACATTAGAGATTAATTAATTTTGGAATATATTTGAATATTTGTATTATTGAATAATTTGAATTTATTGTAATGTGTTTTTGAAATCAATGTTTTTTGCAAATAATTTATTAAGGCATATGTTGAAAACAATTATACTTACTATAAATGCTAAAAAGTTTTTGTTTTTTAATATTTCAAAATAATATAAGCTAATTTAAATCCTGTAAATATTTTTTATAAGTTTAATTATGCACTTAAAATCTGAAAGTTTGAAACCTTATAAAGACAATTGCTATGTAATGCATTTAGCATGCAAAGGGTTTTAATGTTACTGGCAAATTTAAACGTGATATAATAAAACAAAAATAAACAATGATAATTTTTTAAAAATAATATGAAAAGTATCTACCAATACAATAGGAAATTTATTCATTCTCTGATAGTCTTATAATTTAAGACATTGTGTAAGATATGTTTTACTGCTATAAGTTTACTATTATGATCTAGCTTGAAATTTGAAAAGAAAATTGTCTAATAATTGTGATAGTAATGGTTTTTGTTTGTTATATTTCTTTCTTATAATTTTCTTATTTAAGAAGTTTCTTTGTATTGAAGAGAACTTTTGATTTATTATTTTTGATAAAATAGTAGTTTTTATTTTTATTATTATTCTCTCTCACTGTTTAATTCTCTTGTTTTATTGGATAGTTCCAGTATATATCAGTGCCAGCTGCACAGTGAATAGCATAATGCATCTGTTGAAATACAGTAACTGTACAAAATAGCAGAAACAAGCAGTGTTGTGTTAGATTTGCAGAGTTTTTAAAAATTTTAAATTAGCAAAGATGAACAATGAAAATGATGACTAAAGTAATTTTTTATAAAATGATGATGATAATTAAATTTCATATAAATCAGTATCTAAGTTCTATGTACTAAATTTTAACCCCTTCAGAATTTGTGATCAACAGTTTATGTATTATTTATTGATATTTAACAGTAGCCTGCTATACTTGTACAACTAAAATTTGCCATGTGGAGATCCATTTTTAAAGCATATATGGTATTTTTATTTAAAATGTTTCAGTTTCTATTCTATATGCTAAACTGCACGTAACCTAGTTAGTGATTATCTGTAGCAAAACGTACATTTCAATTAAAAATATTAAATGTACAATTTTTATCATCATCATAGAAAAACATTATATTTAATGAAAAATTATAAGATTAAAAAACTCATTCTTTATGAGTATTTATTAAGGCTACTAAATATAATTATGAACTGGTGTGTTGTTTGTTACATACTGGAATATACCCATTATTATTATTATGTTGGGTTTAGTGAGTTATACTTGGTTGACACCAGTTGCTGTGTACAATGCCAAATTAGAGTCAAGACAAAACAAGACAAAAATTAAATAAATATGTCAGTGTGTGTGTCTATATTCAGGAATTTCATAACAATATGACATGTATTCAATATAGTGGCCTTCTGTAGTGTGTTGTATGTGTTTCTATTCAATACCAATACAAATGCTGTAGATATGGATGTAGATGTATTTATATTACTGATAATGAGATTTTATTTTAATTTCATTTTCTTCATTACCATAATTCAATGCAAGAAAAATAATATTTTATGGGATTTTTAAATTTTAAAAATATTATCTTAAAATAGAAACTGAGTTTTTACTTTGTATGAGATGTACAGATGAAATAATTATGAATAGATAAGTATTTATTTGCAGTAGAATCCTGATTATCTGAGGTAATATGGACTGATCCTACTTTGGATAATTGAAAACTCTGATAAAATGGATGGTCATGACAATTTCAGATTAAAAATTATGAATGCAAAAGATTTATATGGATATTTTAAATCTCATTTTTACATTGTAATGAATTCCATCATATATAACTTGATAAAAAAAAATATTGTTCTTATTAACTATTAAGCATCTAATATGTACAATAGTTTTAAGAATAGAAATGTATATTATTGTAGTTACATTTTAATATGAATGAATTATCTCACATTGAAGGTAAATGATAAAAGGTAATGGAAATGTTAAATCATTTTATAGTAAATGTTATTGTTTTAAACTTTCTGTTATAAAAGTAGTGTATTCACTTACAGGTTTGCCTTGGATAATGCAGAACTTAAGCTAATCAGGATTTTATTGTATATGTATAATATTTTCATGAATATATATGTTACTGTGAATGACCGATATCTGGCAAATGTCAGCATTCACACAGTTGTTTCGTGTATGTATGAAATATTTGCTAAATATCATTATTTCTCACTTATACTGGCAAATGTCAACATTCAGCATGCACTGATGGTGAATGTTGAATAAAAATATTTTTATTACGTTAAGACAAAAATGCAACATTTTAATATGTCAAAATAGGAGAAAGCTTAAGTAACAGCACATGTAAATAAACTGTTGAACCTAAAACGAACAGTACATTCTAAATCATTAAATAAAATAATACAATAATAAACTTACACATAAATTATGTGATTAATGTTATACAATTTTATTTATTCAACAACTTAAACTGTTATGGCACTTTCAATTGCACAAGAGTCCCTTGCTTTTACAACTACATTTATTTGTGGAACATTTCTTTTTGTAATGACAGCATGTATAGCCTTGCCCTCCACTTTTCAAATTATCTGCAGCTGCTTCTCTCAGTGATATTTCTTGAGAAGAAATCTCATCTATGGAAAGTAACTTTTCTTTACAAATTATGAACTGATTACGGGTATAAAGCTGCTTGAGGGTACCATTTTTGTTTACTAATTTATAAAAGTCAGAGTCTTCTATTCCAACAACAACCGCCAACACATTTCGGACATCTGTACAGCCACGGTCAACATCAGAGACTTGTATTCATATGGTATCACCAATTTGAGCTGAAGGAAACAGCGAAGAATTTGGCAACAGACTGTTGCCTCTCTGTCGACATCAGCTTCTTGGGTGTTGTTTCAACCTCCACCGAAGCTTATCTGTGCTTGTCAACATACACTGGCGATTGTTCGAATGTATAATAATATAACCAAATATTCGGTCTTTCACCAACCTATGTGTCGACATTCTCTAATTTCGGTCTTTCACAGTAACATATATATAATTTCTTGAGTTTAGATTTTTTTAAAATTGTAATCTTGATTTTTTTCTGAGTAAAGTGTCAAAGGGTTTGAAATTTCAAATGTTTTAATAAATATTTCAGAAAGAAAATTTTATTTATGATTAAATTTAATATTTAGTATTGAAGTTCAGAGGGAAAATTTCACCATTTTGAGGATTTCTTCTCATCAGAATTTTAGTACCAAAGAATAAATAAAAAGTTATGAAATTTAAGTACAGTAGAGTGTTGTTTATCCGAAAGTCGGTTATCCAAAACGTCAGTTATCCGAAAGAATTCCAGTTGGCAAATTTAAACTTTTGCTAGTGCTGTGGCACTGCAATCTTTGGCTATGTCCTGGGCTACTCAAATATTTTACGTTTTTGATACTAAATTAACTTCTGAAGTATAATTTTTTATTGTTTTTATATTTTTCAATATATTTATTTTGTTTGTACAAAATAAAGAAATAATTTTTAACGATACAATAGCCACGATTATTATTTTAAAAAGTTTATGTTAGGCTTAACATCAACAAAAATTTAACACAAAGTGGCATGCAACGGAGAAAAATTTCAGGATGGGATAGGTTAATATATTTTTTCATACATAATCGGTTATCCGAAAAATAAGTTATCCAAACAACCCCAGTCTCCAATTGATTCGGATAAACGACGCTCTACTGTATTTCCAAGACGTTATCAGCATTTAATCTGTTTTTTTAAAGTAGTTTGATTATTATTATATTTACTTTTTAAACGTTGGTACTATTTTCATGAACTAAAAAAATTCAACAAATGTTCGATAAACTAAAGTTGATACAGAAGAGCATATAATAATTCTTTAATTAATAATGTAGCAGTGTTCTTTAAATTAATTTAATGTATAGAGTTATTTCAAATAGAACAATTTATATTGTAAAAACAATAAATTACGCTATAGTAAATAACGTGTTCAGTAAAACTCCATCTTTTGATATAACCTGTACATTACACAATTTAACTGTTAATCCAATTTATGAAACCAATAAATTCTTAGAAGTAAAAACAATTACTCTTCCTTCAATAGAATGAAAGCAATAAATGAGGAACAAATGAATACCTTAAAGGTTTAAGAATTTTAACTATTCCCTGAAAAACACAAAGTGGGCGGAATAAACTTCATATTGGCTATATTAACTGTCAATCTGATTCATTATTTTCCAAGCACTTTTGGGCTTGGTGAAAAAAATCAGTTTTTAAATTAACTCAAATATAAAAGATATTTTTTGTTATAATTGACATTTTTCAATTGACAGGAATATTTCAACTTTTTTTTTCGTAATATCATTAGCAAACAGAAAAGCGAAACATGTTAATACAATTTTTATTAACAATGCTATTTGTAATTTATTTCAAACGCTGTTATCAAACTGTAAT
>NW_019387308.1:0-760 GCF_000671375.1 Centruroides sculpturatus | reverse complement strand
GCCAACGCGGTAGCATTTCCACGCATGCGCCGCTAGCATCGTAAAATATAAAAATTCGAACATATCAAAAATTATTTGCACGTTCTTAACGGAATTTCCAGATGCCTGTTTGAATTTAAATATTCTGTTCCTTTGGAACATCCTGCACTTTGTCTTGTTAAAATTTGTTCTTTTCACCTGAAGACTACGATTATACATTCGTCGAAAGTGCTTGTGTTAATACTAAAGGAACTTTATTAACGCTGAACTCAGTGAATTTGTATCCATAAGTTATTAAATTACTTATTATTTCATTGGAATTTAAATCGTAGATCATGTAAAAATGTATTCAGACCAATATATATTTTTAAGTGTTTTGAATTCAAATATTTTTAAAATCCAAACATATTCTTTTTCTTAAAATACAACAATAACTATGAAAAATGCTCTGTTATGTTGTAGCAGAGATACAATCTCTCTACACACTGGTGTTTAAATAAAATAAAATAAAATACTCCTCAAACCTTTAACCGGAGTGCTTCTATTTTTAGAATTGCGAACATTTTCGTCACCCCTCCTGGGCTCTTCTTCAGGCTATAACGAATGGGCCTTTAATATTCAAATAAACATTCTATATGAATCTCTTCAAATTCTATCATTTGAAATCGTTCCGAAGTTGTGTTGCGCATGCTCCATACTCATCCCTTTAAATGCTGTTATCTATCAAAATCTCTTCTGAATTCTATCTTTGTATTGCGCATGCTCCATACTCATCTCTTTA
>NW_019387307.1:15191-16024 GCF_000671375.1 Centruroides sculpturatus | reverse complement strand
AACTCCTTTGGAGTATCAGTTTTATTATTTAAAGATAAAATTCAAAATTGGAAAACAGGTTACTCATTGATGTTAAAATCAACTATAGTTAAATCTATAATTAAAGATCAGAACTCCCTTTATAGCAGTAAATATCACAAGTGGTACTTGGATATATTTGAAATACCTTCAATGCAACCATATATATGGCAATCGGTAAATTTGAATATAAAACGATTTATAATGCAACTTCGTCTAAACAAATATTCGCTGTATGTTAACAATACTTATATAAATTTACTAACTAAATGTTTTTTATGTAATGCTGACGTTTTAACACCTTACCATTTGATATTAACATGTCCAAAGTTAAAGGAACTTCGTGAACATTATGATATAAATAGCACTTATAAATGCAACTCGCTAATAGAATTGTTAAAAAATTTTAACAATATGAGTAAAAAAGAATTATATAATATTTATAATTATTTTTGTAAAATAATAGAAACTTATAATAACAAAATAAATTAAATTAAAGAATATGTGAATATGTACGCGAGTAATAAGTGCAAATTAAACAATTAATGGAAAAATATTGTTTTAGTAAAGATAAATATGGACACATGAAACTACAACCCCTTGTAATAGGGAAGTAATTCCCATTAGACAATAAACTTTTTCTGATTTCTGAAATTAATGAATATATCCTTTGTCGTAGTTACTATTTACGTAATCCAAGTTTAACGCAATAAACTAATCTTCTATTTCGTGTTTATATGGCATATAACCATTGAATTATATTAATGCATTAAAAATGTTTTTATAGCTGTATATGGTAAAACGTAAGCTAGTTA
>NW_019387307.1:8109-14526 GCF_000671375.1 Centruroides sculpturatus | reverse complement strand
GTAATTATTTAACATTTTTTGTCCTTTCCTATTTGTTTTTGGCTACATTAAAGCATTTTTTTGAAAATATACAGTAAGGTTCCATATTACCACCCGATTTTCTCTAAGCCTACTTTTGGACTTTTTGTACAAAAGCCTTCAAAAACCATACTTATAATTACACTAGCGAAAAATCTAATTAGGAACATTTAGTTTACTAGTTACCAGTACTTTCTGCACAAAAAATGTGGGTGTAGTTATGATACCTTGTTTACAATTCACTAAAATGTAATTGGGGTTCCATAATACCACCTTCTCCTCTATTAATCATCTGCATATTGAAAATTAGACAAAGTTTATTAACTCAAACTTCAAAGATCGAAGATAATTTTACCAAGAAACGGGAAATTTTAATCTACTTAAACCCTTTGAATTCTAAAAGTAAAAGAGTCTATTTCTCGAGTTCGAACATTGTAAACAGACGATGATTTACACAAGGGAATGAGCTTTTTGTGAAGTTTTGCTTAGTCATTGTCTCCATTAAGACAATTGAAACTTTTGTTAATTAAATACTTTTAGATTAAATATTCTAGAAAATTTATATATAAAAATTCACTAAGAGTATGTTTATTTGACGCGAACATATGTCATGAAATAACTACAAATAACAGACAGAAAATTTACTTATGTCACTTATCACGTTATTTTTTAAGCTTTCGATAACAGTACAGCATCGCTTTCTTTTTCAATTTTTGTTATAAAAGAGACACATACGATAGTCAATGACAAATTACGTAAAATTATTTTGCGCCCACACATGTAGAAACGTTATATACAGAAAACAATAGAACTACTTACCGACTCTGCACCTCTAGATCCGCCATTTCTTCAGCTCGTTTCCGCACTGAACTCTCGAGTATGACGTCGAACAACGGAGGCAACACGCACTTAGAACTAGAAATAAATCACCACGGTAATTGGCTGCAGATGCCACATGACTTTGACGTCACCGCCTCTTTGCAAAAGCACTTAATTTTATAATTGCATTACTTGTATATTTTGTATATCCAACATTATAACTGTCTTTATATGTGTATTTATTGTGATCTCACATACACGTATCTAAGAAATTAGCATATACGTGGACCATTACGTGCTTACGAGTAACAGCATGACGTTGAAGTCACTTTGCACTCAATTAAAGCCTTCATAATTTACATATTGGTGCGTTAGTTTTATATTGACACGGTTGTTGTTTCGAGTTCCGTTAGAGTGAATGTGATTTTCTTTTTACACTATAATTTTTTATTCTTAATTGAAGTTTTTAGACTATTTGCAAAGAATTAAATTTTTCGAGTCTATCTTTTTAAATCCCTTATACACCAAAACAGAAGTAACAGTTTAAAAAATTGCTTTTGAAGAAAACTTCTAATGAAGAAAACACTTCTAAAACAGGTAAAAATTTGTAGAAAAGTCCACAAAGTTAAAAAAGATCAAGTGCCAGCCTTTTCTTTTAGGTTCTGCCAGAAGGCCAGAAGCAGTTTAAAAGTGGATAAAATAATATGGTATGAAGAATTCATTGTGGTTTTAACGTAAAAAGTGTCAGAACCTAAAAGAAAAGGCTGGCACTTGATCTTTCTTAACTTTGTGGACTTTTCTACCAATTTTTACCTGTGTTAGAAGTGTTTTCTTCATTAGAAGTTTTCTTCAAAAGCAATTTTTTAAACTGTTACTCCTGTGGTGNTAATTTATATAGCTTTGTTCTTAAAATAAAATAAATTTAATTTAAAATTGTAATTAGAAAATTAATTTTGTGATCAGTATGTGTCAAACCACTACTACTTATAAATTATCACAAATTAAATTGTATGTTTTTAATCAATAGGTGTAAACACTAAACATATTCAAGTTAACAGCCTTAACAGCCTGCCAATTTACCTATTACATCTATAAAGCTAGAAATAAATCAAACTGATAGGAAAAATACTAATTCCTACAAGTTGTAATTAAAATAGCATTTTTATCTCACAATTTTCTGTATTGTTCTACAACTTTTTCACTTTTTGACTAATTACGTTTCATGTGTGTTATGTTATACTCTATGTTGAAGAGGAAAAGACGAACTCAAAAGAAATTTCGACTCTAGCATGATATCAAATATTTACATTCTATTCAATTAAAGGAATAAATAACACTGTGTAATTGTCTTCTGACACAATTACACAGTGTTGTTTCTTTACACAAAACAGAATAAAATTTTCAAAACATTATTTAATTGCTTGTCTTTGTACCTGAACATACCCATTCATAAAACACGCATGCAATAAACAAGCATCATTAAAATTGCCACAAAATAAAATACATTAATGTAAATTTTTAAATAATATGACAATAAAAATTCGTCGAAAAGTTCTGAATGGTCTTCAATGTCCCATTGTTTAGTATTAAAAATAAGTACAGTACCGCTATTAAAACTACCTAAGTGTAATCACGTAGTATTAAAGCTATACCTTATAAAGCTTTTGAATAGTTGAATTTTATGAAAATTGCTGCTGTAGAAATTCTGCAATAAACTCGTTCTAAACGCACTGTTCTTTTAACGGAAAATGTCAGTAACCAGGTAAGATTTCCAGACACATTCAATTAAAAAAATCAAATTTGAAGCCAATTAAATTTATGTAAAGTATCATAGATGAAAAGAATGGTAAAACATCACATTCTATACAACGAATACAAAAAACAATACTGTAAATAATAAAATTGAAACGTGGATATCGAATAGCTCGTACATTTAGACAAAAATTCTAGTTTTAACTCTTCTTATTTCTATCGTCATTAACATGAAGAAATAAAAGATAAATCCTGTATGATTGTAATTATATTTCTTTCTCGAACATCTACTGCGATAAAAAATGAAATCACGCACGTAATCATCGTTCAAATGCTGACAACTATAAACTTTCTTGATGAAGATATATTAGGAAATAATAAATTTTGAAATATAAACAACTTGACTAATGACAATTTACATATCAGAAAACAAATTACATTAATAAGCATTTTATATTTAAATTTTGTTTTCTGAAAACACAATAAATTCATTATTTCATTCATTGATACAGTAAGAAATAATCATATTCGAAGTAACTTTACATTATATTCTCGTTTAGATTTCGCGTTTTTTCAGTGAAAATTTTGACTTCAAAAATATAAATCAACCGAAAAGTAAATATTATTCACAAGGTTTCTGTCACAGGTTAAAAATTTGTCTTCAAATTTCCTGGCATCTGTTTCTTCGTCGCTCACAAAGTTACTCAGTTCAGCTGAAAACGTGAAATCGGGATGGACATTTTCAGCGCTGAAAAAGAAAGCAAATAAACGAATTGACCAATATTTTTTTAGATACAAAAATGTTTGCAGATATGCTACTCCGTCTTTATTGCAAACGGTGTCTAACGAAAACTGTCCGTAGTCCAAATCGTTAATATACCCGTATACGTGCATTGGAAAAGTTTCGCGAAGCTTCATTGGAAATCGAAGAGTCGTGACGTAACAATCTTCCCTTACAACTACTTCGCTGCTAAAATATATGTAATCTTTCATCTTTCTGTTTATGACAATAAAAGGATCTCCACGATTTATGTAATAGAACAAGCTAAAATAATTTATTTTGCTTCTTGTTTTTGTTTCTCGACTGAAGTAACTGGGATATAAAGAATAATTATTATACTTAAAAGCATGCCAGATATGACTCTTTTCTACTTCGTTTAACAAGTTCATTTTAAAAACAAAAGATTGTAATTCTTCTTCATTCATGGCAAGAAATCTGACTTTTCCAATAAATGGCTTTATAACATTTCTTATTACGTTTCTTTTCGATTCTTTATTCATCGAACGGAAGTTGTCTATACCCGATTGTCTTTTAACTAGTTCTTTGCTCCACTGATACACGGCTTGGAGTAAACGCAATTCACTGACAGATTCATATATCGGTCGAGATAGCAGTCTATCAATTGTTGCAAGTTTACAGCATATAAAGTCGACTGTTGTAAGTAGTGTTTCTCCGTGATAGTCAAAAGCTACCCAGCAATAATAAGTTACGACCAGATCACCGATGTCACGTGCAAAATCGTGGATTGCACAAACGGTATGCAGACTTATTTGCAGAATAATAAATGATCTGCATTTCTTTCTTAAATTCTCTAACTCGAATCTTAAACTCAGATGATACAGATCGAAAGCGTGTGTAATAGATGTCAATCCGGGATCGTCCGTTTGTACATAACTGTTTAAAAAATATAAATTATTATTTATGACAATGTATTGAAATTAAATGAATTTCGTGAAAAACTTACGTAACGAATTGTCTGATGATCTCGATTGGATAAGGCATAAACAGTACTTTCGAATTTTCGAAATATATAATATGACGTTCCAATTGCCTGTTCAAGACTTTATTTAACTGATCCTCTGTTATAATAATTTCTTCGTTTTCTTTGTTTTGGATTCGTATCTCACTCGAAGAAATCCTAAAACAACAGAAAAATATTTATTACTTTTGAACAAACATGTCTGTTGTACGTTAGTTGTAGGATTTTCGACAATGTTGTATGAACAATATATGCATGACTAATATTTTAAAAATAGATATTAAAGTTTTTTGTATTAGCTTATCCCGAAATACTTTTGTGTTCATAGAATAGAGATGTTTTTTTAAACAATACAGCGTTTCCTGGTACGATAGCTCTTAGGAAATAAAACTACATTATCGTGAAATTTTTTAAAGGAAATTTTTTGTATGCATTTTTTTAAAGAAAAGTCATCTTTATCATATAAACAAAGAAGTATTACGAAATATGCCTTTCAGTAGACTGATAAGGGGCGTACCCTGAAATAAAATCCTGTTAATAGAATATAGATATTTCTACATATTTTAAGGAAGACACTTTGTACGATAGGTCAGAGTTATTATTTGATTATCAATAGGTATTAATGCTAATATCAAAGTGACCTTTTGTTAATGTAAAGATTTTTGTGTATATGTACTCTTTTTTACGGAGTATTAACGGTTTTTTTGTTAACTAATTATATTAATGTATGTTCGATACTACATCTGTCACTTTCCGACTAGAATTAAGAAATAATTACAAGAGTAAAACTTGTCTGTATAACTTTCGTTATAGAAAATGTAAATATTCTAGATATCCTGTCAAATTGTTTTGTAATTTTCGACGAACATTAATTGATTTTTCTGTAACCTATCGTATTCTGAATCTATGTGTAAAGGTCATTGTATACTGTACTGTTATAACTAATAATGCTAGTCCCAAACTTCTATTTCCTGGAGTTTCCCATTATTTAATTATACAAACCTAAAGCTTGAAAGTAAAAAATCATTACGCTAACATAATATTAATCAATTAATAACATCCATTGTAAAAAGTGATTAAACAAGTTCGTTAATAGAGGAAGCTGTAGATTTTTTCTCGACCCGAAAACAACTGACAAAAATTTAATTTTACAAAGAATTAACAATTACATGTTACTTTTAGTAACAGATTACAAAATCTTTAAATCTTTATTTGATCAACACTTATTTCGTATGTTCTAAATGAACGGACATCGACGCCCCGTAATTAAGTAAAAATTAAGTTTTGTCTTCGTAGGTGTCACTCATTCACACAAAGCACAATTACAGGTTTACATTAGAAAGTGAAGTAAAAACAGAAAGCCTTTAACTGATAAGTTATCAGTTAAAAGCCCATCTTGCGCTTCGAGTCGCATTGCTCGTGGCTATTTTATGCCAGCAGTCATCACGTGGATCCTTTTCGCTTACAAAGAAAAGGAGTGTATAACGTAACACTGTCGTACCTATATATTCATTCCAAACAAGATTTCTCTCGCTTTGTAGACCGATAAATAATAAACAGGTCGAATAAGTGAATTCCTCTGTAATGTTATTCGGTACTTTCATGTGAAACTTGTAATCATTGAACAAATAACGTTTATAAATTTCTGCTATAACACGTTTTAGATCTTTTCTTTTAAAATGTTTCCATCTTAATATGAATAACTAGCTGTTACCCGCGACTTCGTCCGCGGAGGTTTTGCAAGCAAACCCCATTACATTCAATATTTCAATAACCATAGTAATTGTTATATAACACCTACCGCTGAAGAGAATTGCCGAGAATCAAACGAACTATTTTCAATTTGATCAATTTTCTGGAACGTTTACAATCGTTCTATAATCGAACCAATACGCAATAACAAATTCGAATTTAAAACGGTTCGAACATTTTTAAAATCGAAATGGATAAAAATATTTATAACAATGTCTGAAATGTTATTAATTTAATACACCTAAGTACTCGATGAAAACTATATTCTCTCCCTCACCCCCCGCGGGGAAATTTCTAAAAATCCCTTCTTAGTGTA
>NW_019387307.1:0-4628 GCF_000671375.1 Centruroides sculpturatus | reverse complement strand
AACGTGCGTCCCCACTGTTTTCTTTCTTCGGTTTGCTAGAATCAGAGACGAGCCGCCATTTTAGTCATCAAAGGTAACATTAACGCACAATTTTATCATGCGATCGCTGGAAAAAGTATAACTTCCTTATTTTTCTTTTCTGGTCCAAAAATAGGGTATCGTTGAACTCGTCTCGGTCCACTTAGTTCAGATATATTCTCAAAGTTCCGAAATTCTATAGGTGATAATCTATATAATCCCCATTTTTCTAATTGTAATAATATTTTAAACCGTTTGATTTTTTGTATTACAATTTTTTACTTGATTGAT
This sequence comes from Centruroides sculpturatus, assembly GCF_000671375.1. NCBI lineage: Eukaryota > Metazoa > Arthropoda > Arachnida > Scorpiones > Buthidae > Centruroides > Centruroides sculpturatus. The sequence continues at coordinate 4,319 of NW_019387307.1, read as the reverse complement.
GATTGATTCTATTAACTAATTTATTGATTGTTTGATTGTATAAACTTGATTCTTTAGATATCGAAAATTAAATAAATAACCATCTCATTTTCTTCTTATAATTCAAACTCAACCTTGGTTTGAATTATAAGAAGAAGGTTGAGTTTGAATTATAAGAAGAAAATGAGATGGATAAGAGCAAAGCAACAAAGAAACACAAGGCCGCAAGCAGTATCGGCAATAAATAAAGAACATTAAGTTAATTTAAGCGTACAGAAACGTTGCTGTTGTTCCAACAAAGATCTTATTTTCACTTCACTGAGTGCCTAGTAGGTAATGTGCAGATTACCTAGATACTCTGCACATTACCTAGGTAATTTGAGAAATGGAACAATTTTCGCAACTTTAACGGATCACCCTAGTTAATCTGTAGATTAGCTAGGTAATGTACACATTAACGGCTTTCGAGCTTTAGTGATGACATATATATGTTTTTACTAATTCTAGATTTGAATTAACTTAAAAGTAATGATTGTTATTTTCTAGAAACCAGTTGTAGAAGTGGTTATAATGGAGGATCCCAAAGTAAGAAACATATTAAAGTATATTTGAGTTCAGAAAATTCTTTGATATTTAGTAAAAATTTTTATGATTTTGTAATTCATTTGTTAGTTGATAGAGAATTAAAACGAATTTTAAAATATTTTACCGAAAACTGTCTTTCACGATGCTGTAATGAATCGGCAATAAAATAATGTTTAAAAATAAAAAAAAAACCTTTTCTAAAAACAAGATACAGGATAAGTCAAATAACTTTACAATTGTATATTTTAGTAAATTTTCATTTTAAACTTAGTCAGCAGGATGGCTGGGGCTGTTAAAGCGTCAGCCTATTGCTCTGGGCTACCTAGGATCAAATCGGAGCAGAAAACTCCGGGATCGTTTTCGTAAGCGATCGGTTCCAGACGTATCGTGCCCAGTCCCCTAAAGTCAACGCTGTATACGAGGCCCCTTATTCATATTCGTCTGGTTCCATGAAGCTATAACGCTCCATTGATTGTGGAATTGGCCCATCGAAGTCTGGGCCAAGCCAAAAATTTCTGTTTTTTATCAAAAATTTAAAAAGAATATCCAATCGCTTAATTTCTTATAATTTCATTATTTTCGAAAATTTAGAACCTCATTAAAATTCTTTATTGAATTTTATAGCATATTTCGGTAAGTGTCCTCATCAGATAATTACATAAACATGCATTTTAATAAATGATAAACACTGAAATGGTAGGAAATCGGGCATTTGGATGTCGTTTTTAATTCGTTAATTCAATTGTAAATATTAATTCTAAATTTTCAATTTACCCTGCGTTTTTTAACACTATATTTTTATTTTGTATAAGACAAAATACATTTTGTTAAACACATGAAATTTCAATATACATATATTGAGATTTCATTTGAAATACCATAATTTACTATACTTTACGGTATTTAAGACGTATTTCAGCACAAAATATTTATAAAAAATGTGTGCATTTACTTGTAGCGTACTGAAGGCTGGAGAATTCATTAGCTTATGAGAATCGCAACTTCATATATCGAATGCAGGAAAAAGTTTTTACTTATTTTCTAACCATTACAGATGAATAAATAAACAATAATACGGAAATACATAATTTTACTTTTATGAAGTCTAAGTGAAATCACAAATATATTGTTGCCGAATATACATAAATATTGTTTTTTTTTTTTTTTCAAAATTTTACAGTTATCTTTTTCTTCACTCTGATGATTAAAATATCAATATAATGAATTAAAATAATTTTACTTTTATGAAGTCTAAGTGAAATCACAAATATATTGTTGCCGAATATACATAAATATTGTTTTGTTTTTTTTTTCAAAATTTTACAGTTATCTTTTTCTTCACTCTGATGATTAAAATATCAATATAATGAATTAAAATTCCAATATTGGATATAAAATATAACAGTAACGAGGCCGGATAATCAGACGATTTGGGTGTCAACCCATCGCTCTTGAAGACTAACCCCAGGAATTTGTATGGGTAGTCATTACTGGATATGTTGAACCTAGTCTTTCATTACCCGATTGCTTTCATTTTGGCTTGGTCCCACGATGAGCTTACTAAAATGCCATTTTATTATCTACGTTGTAAATAGAGGTAAAACTGAAAAAATACTACTGAGTGAAGTATTTAGTGTGGGGGGAACAATAGTGAAGTTTCTGAATTTAACTGGTTTATTAAGACGCATTCATTTTGTTAGAATAATACACAAATCATTTTGTTGTCATCTTTATGCTATTTTATAATGAGGAAGCGTAAAATGATTTCAAATTGACGTAATGATATACGCTTGTATAACATGTCATTACTTTATTGACGAATGAAAGGTGCAAAGAAAAATCACGTGAGATCTATTTCTTTCAACTTTCTCTCCTTCTGGACACTACGAAGTGTTTTCATTAATTGTTAAACTGGTCGATTCGGCCCGGTCAGTGGAGTGGCCGGGTTATGAAAGACGAGGCACGACATATTTGTTACGGACCACTCCATGAAAAATTTTTTTCTTGTGGATTCGTTTCCGGGTTTTCAGAGTGGTAAGCGAACATCTTAACGCATGGCTTTTCTTCCGCATAACTTCGATTATTAATGAATTAATTAATGAATTTTTTGTTTTTTTTTTGCAGGATTCTAAACAAATATAATGAAAGTACTATCAATATTGTATCACCAATGCTAATGTATAATTAAATGCAAATCTTCAAGACACGTAATAAATTTTTTCTGAAAATTTTTGGTTTGTTAATAAAACGATTATTCATATTTAAATATTGATTATTCTACTAATAATGTTGTAAGTTTTGATTGGTTGATTACTTTCACTTGCCATAAACAATTATAAACTACTGTATATGGACACATAAGTACGCACATTACAAACTGGCCTAACCTTCTATGGAGTTGAGTAATGAAACCAAGAGATGGAGAGTGATACGTCAAGTGGTACTATTAGTAGGCTAATATCTAATTGTCGATCTACTGGGAGTTTCACAATATATAGTATTTAAATAGTTCTTAATAGATGTTAACACCACTGACGTTAACAAATGCTTGTCAAGTTAAGGCCTCTTTATACCTGCAGGGAACGGATTAGAGAAGAGAACACGATATTACGAACAATACACACTTACGCACAATACTTCACATTTGCAGGGATCACCTTCTAATGTGAAGTATTGTGCGTAAGTATTGAATATGCGAATATGACAAATAGAAATATATTGAATAACAAATTTACGGCATTAAACAATACACGATTTTAGATAATAAAGATACAATATCATACAAAGAAATTTAACTACTGCTTGATTCATTACGACAAAAGAGATTAATAGAAGAAAAAGTTTGCATAAGCTCACTAGTGATCGAATGAATAAAATCGCTGAATTCTGGTAATTGATCGCAGGTTCGCCTCTCACATCCGACTGGTCAGATGGAATTTTGTTTGTTTTCTTCATACGTCAAACTCGTAAATGGAAGCTGTTTCCCATAGATAGGTTTCCCAGTTGGCATTTTTGCGTAGTAAGACAGTTAGGTGTTGCGTTGCCAAATAAGTAAACAAATCGAATTAAATTTTTCTCCAGAAAAATGATATAAAGTTAATGTAACATTTCTTCACTTACTATAATTAATTCTTAACGAATATCTTAATTTTTATTTTTCTTCGTGAAATTGTTCAACAATTATTACTTTAAAAACATTTTTAATTATGGAGTGTATTCTCCATTTTTATATATTATTGATAAATCGGCTTTAATTTGCGCACGTATCTGTTAGTGGAGTTTCTATTGAGAAACGTTAAATTTTCTGAAAAATTAATATTTAAATCAACAATATATAAAGTTACTAGACTATTTGTGTTCGACATTGAAGACAAACTATAAATATCTTTAAATAAAATGTGAAAAGTTGTATTCATATTAAGACAGTTCTGTAAAATAGTACCTTATTGCATAAGGAAAAGTCATAAACATCTTTTTTTGAACTTAGCACTTTAATATAATACAAATATCTTTCGGTAGTCAGAGAATTTCCAAAATTGTTTGCACATTAATAATTAGTTTCATTAATGTTTCAGCCATAACTACTCGTATTATTTACATAAGTTTCAATTCTATACGCCATTTTACATCGGTCGCGAGTACCCGACAAATGTATGAGTGCGAACAAGAAAGAATAAACTGCTCTGATCATCTGAAAACGATTTAAATACTTAATTAATTTAGATAAACCTTTAAATATTTATGATAATCGTCAT
>NW_019387306.1:11676-13477 GCF_000671375.1 Centruroides sculpturatus | reverse complement strand
GTATTGATCGACCAAAAAAATGATCCCCAAGATGGACTTAGGACACGTTAAAATGCAAAAAATTCGGGTTTTTTTCCTGTTTGTGTATGAGAAAAGGATTTTTTCACCCTCTTTGAAGGTTAATAACTCCTGTGTTTTTCGTCGAACACTACTGAAATTTTGCAGGGAGGTTTATGTATTAGGGATATTGATGTTATTAAATTTTGGTGATTAAAGGTCAAGTGAGTGGGAAGATAGAGGGGTTTAGTTTTTATATACTTGATACTCGGCAATCATTTATTCTTAAGGCATATTTAACAGGACATATCTTGAGAACGAATACTACCGAATCCTTTAAAATTGGATGACACATACTAATGGTAATGTAATACAAAATGGATACCAATAAACAGCGAAAGAAAGAGAACTTAGAGAAATACGTTTATATAAAACCCGGACATCTTACTATTGATTGGAATGAAATGGAACACGTTGCAACTGAGAAGAAGGAAACTTGTTGCATGTTTACACATCTAGGAGGGAATAAGACTACTGTTTACATTTATTTATATACTTACTTATTGTATACATGACTTTTATTATTTATTATACAAACATTTATTTAATTACATGACTTCTTGTTATTGTTACATCCATTTTTCGTTATTTTCTTGCTTCGGTAGAGTCTTTGTGGCTTCTGTCAAGTAAAATTATGCCTAAACCATGCGTAAAATTTTTATAAAATACAAGAAAATTGATTATTTATAAACTTTTTATAATATTTTATAAGTATATGTATATTGTTTTTCGTATATTTTGAAGATATTTAACTATAAAACATACAACTAAGCTTCGATATAACACTCTCCTGTGTAGTGACACCTTCGTAAAGCGCTATAAATATTAACTCATCTCATTGTTCATTACTAATATTTTTCTTCTATATCTGTATAGGGCCTCTAGAAATTAGACATGAGATGTTGTATAAGACCCTTTGAAATGGGCTCTTCTAAATACTCTTACTGATACTGAATTAAATACAATTAGTGTATTCAAATCGACATACGTAAGTTATTAAATAACTTTAATTTCTAACGGCCTGAGAGAAGTAAAATAGGGCCCCACCCTTCTCTCTCAAAGCTATAAAAATACGAAAGAAATCGATAAAATAAAAATAGATCTTTCAATATTTATTAAAAGAGAATTCAGTTTATTACTTCAAGCTTAATTTTGAGGCCTTTATATGCCTCTACGTAAATTACTTCCTTTGTCTAAAGCAGTGTTTCCCAAAGTGGGGCGTACGCCCCACACGGGGGCAATTTGATGGTTGGAGGGGGGCAATTTGAGAATTGACATGACATAATTTCTTCCCTTCGCTATGAGCTTTTTTAATGCAACGCTTTAGGTGACAAATAATATGAAAAAGAAAATTTTCTAAATAGAGGACTTAAATTATTAATAAGCATTTTTAAGATGGTATCAAAACCTAAACTATGTTATTAGAGTCCGCAAGTGAACTTTTCAGCGTTTCCCTTTGCTGTATCTCTTGTCGCAGAAATCTTGTATCTTTTAAAGTCGCTAAGTAACAACGTTTTTGCACAATTTTTTTTCTAAAAAATTAACTCTAATATTTTTAACACCTATATGTCATAATTGTCTGTCATTTATATGATTAAATGAATTAATTAATACATGTTGTAGAAATATAATTTTTACGTATTGAATAATTTATGTTTATTTTTTAACCATTTAGCTTTTTATATAAGTTTTTAAACTGTAAAACTATTGATAATATTTAAAAACTAATTAATTGTGCTTTTTT
>NW_019387306.1:0-5403 GCF_000671375.1 Centruroides sculpturatus | reverse complement strand
ATTTTTTAACAAATTTGAGTCATGTAGACTTTCATTTTAAACAATTTCTCTCAATTATAAATATATAATTTTGGGCCCTCTTATAATTGAGGCCCCAAATAAATATTGAATATAACGAGCCACTGATTATTAGACATTGAAATGTAATTAATCTATTTACATTTTACTCCTATTATTCTTCTTTCTAACTTTAAATTCCTTCCCCCTTCAATAAGAGGAAGATCAAGAAAGGTAATTTAACCTTAATTTCGGACACAAAAATGCCTAGAAAATATGATTTAAGTGAAAATAAGCGGTGATAAGCGGTCAATTTTTTATTAATTTTTAAAATATATGCTCTCCACCTCAAATTAGTAGCTTGCCCCTGTAAATCTTACTTTTCCTAACAGCAACAGAGTCGTGCAGGTCATCCACATAACTCCATTCTGGATAAAACGTTTGAATTGAAATCAAGGGCTTCCGTTCCAGACCGGAAGTTTGTATATAGTTAATCGGGCCCTCCTACCCTTATTTGTGTCTATAGTTTTTTTCAAATTGCTGCCCAATTATCGCATTGAACAGGGAATCCAATTGATTACTATTATCGTTAAATTTGCCATTTTCTCCAATTCTAGGTGAGAAATATAATCTGATATTTATAAAATTTAAATATTTTCTTTTCTTAACACCATTAAAAGCTTAAATGAATTATAAATTTAAATATCCTGTGTCACTTTCCCCTTTACTTCCTCCCTTCATCTCTACTACATCGAATTGATTCTTTCCTCTCTCTCTAAGGATAAATCTTTCTTTCCCTATAATTAATATTTCACAGGCCCCAGATAGAGTTGAACCGGCAGAATCGTACGATTCGGGCCCTAGATTTGAAGAGGCCCCAAAATTTCATCTCTTATATAAAAGACTAAATAGCAACATATTTTATCGTAGAATTATTATAATAATATTGAACAGTTTAATCTTAATTAAATTATCTAATTAAACATTTCATATAAAGAGATTAAACAATTTAAAATTAAATTAAATTGTTATTGATAGTATGAGAGCTATTTTAACATTTTAATATAAATATTAATCATTTATTTAATGGTTTTGAGTACTTCTCTGGTTTGTTCGCATTCGTACCCAGTTATAAGAATTTCGGGGGCGAAAGGCCCCTGAATACGAATACGAAGGGCCTCAGAATTTGATCTGCGATGTAAAGAATGTGATATAAATTAACATTTTTATATAAACAGAAACTGAGGCAGGCCCTTTAATTTAATTTATATATAGGTCATCTACATCTTTTTGTGAAGCTACATAACAACTATAATTACATAAATAAAACAGAAGGCCCTTATATTTATGAGCGATTCATATTCCACAAAGATATGTGGATTTCTATAAAAATATATAAATTTAATCAATAAAAGCAAATTTTTCCCCATAGTAACATAGTTTTTACATAAATTTAGGGCCTTTATATGTTCAGGATTTATGTCATAGAAATCCGTGCTCTGCAGACTCTCTCTGTCTAGACTTTTAAATTTTTGGCGTCACTTCATTCTAGTATATTGCAAAGGCATTACTAATGTAAAAAGGGCCCTTTAGACAGATTTTTTTGTAAACTTCATCGCTTTAATTTAAATAAGAACTTCAAAACTAAGCTGAACTTACACGTAAACTAAACAGAGTGCAACTTAATTTACTTGTCAATTCAACATATTCTTAGGGCCTGATGTTACAGTTTAGGGCCTAGCGCTTCTAAATTTATTATCATCTAGCAAATGGTGAAGATTTTTCTTATGGCTTAAGGCTTCAGCAAGTTTAAATCGAGGGTTAATTCAATTTTTATGAAAGTTCTCTCATGGTGGCCCAGATAAGTAAGGCCTTGTCCTCGATTGCTTCATTGTTGACCTGAAAATAAGGCCTACAGAACGATAATTAACACGATTCGGAAAACATACAAATGCAGGAGATGGAACTAAAACGTAAAATTCGATCGATAACTGCAAAACAAAACAGGCAATTATAAGCTGCTCTCATTAAATTTACGGTTTCGATCGATCACACTAAACGTAATTAAAGATTGTATCCTCAACTGTTATTATCATTTTATTTTAAATTCGTTACGTCATAATATACCTGTATTGTTATTCTTCTTGACAAGGACACGTAAAGACAGATCCAGTGTTATTTATTATGAGGTATAGCGCTAGTTCACTGTTAGAATTACTAAAATCGCACCCTCTATTCGTGATTCTATTATTGTTAGTGGGGTGTGCCTTGTAAGTTATCAAGTCAAGGCTTAAAACTTAATTTCTTTATATGCTTTTGGTGTATGTATATTTAATAATTTCCTGTCTGTGTGAGATGTATGTGCTGTGGTGGGGTCTATATATATTTTTTTGTACAAATATTTAAATAAAAACCTTTAAATCAAACTTCAATTTCGTTTTTAACATCATTTAATAGAGCTTTTAGCCATGTTACATCAAATAAATTATAGGTTATGGCTTTCAAAGGCCTTAGAGGCCTTATTTAAAATAAATTTTGGGGCCATCCCAACATATTTTCCATTTAAATACAGTATAATTTTTTAACAAATTTGAGTCATGTAGACTTTCATTTTAAACAATTTCTCTCAATTATAAATATATAATTTTGGGCCCTCTTATAATTGAGGCCCCAAATAAATATTGAATATAACGAGCCACTGATTATTAGACATTGAAATGTAATTCATCTATTTACATTTTACTCCTATTATTCTTCTTTCTAACTTTAAATTCCTTCCCCCTTCAATAAGAGGAAGATCAAGAAAGGTAATTTAACCTTAATTTCGGACACAAAAATGCCCAGAAAATATGATTTAAGTGAAAATAAGCGGTGATAAGCGGTCAATTTTTTATTAATTTTTAAAATATATGCTCTCCACCTCAAATTAGTAGCTTGCCCCTGTAAATCTTACTTTTCCTAACAGCAACAGAGTCGTGCAGGTCATCCACATAACTCCATTCTGGATAAAACGTTTGAATTGAAATCAAGTGGCTTCCGTTCCAGACCGGAAGTTTGTATATAGTTAATCGGGCCCTCCTACCCTTATTTGTGTCTATAGTTTTTTTCAAATTGCTGCCCAATTATCGCATTGAACAGGGAATCCAATTGATTACTATTATCGTTAAATTTGCCATTTTCTCCAATTCTAGGTGAGAAATATAATCTGATATTTATAAAATTTAAATATTTTCTTTTCTTAACACCATTAAAAGCTTAAATGAATTATAAATTTAAATATCCTGTGTCACTTTTCCCTTTACTTCCTCCCTTCATCTCTACTACATCGAATTGATTCTTTCCTCTCTCTCTAAGGATAAATCTTTCTTTCCCTATAATTAATATTTCACAGGCCCCATATAGAGTTGAACCGGCAGAATCGTACGATTCGGGCCCTAGATTTGAAGAGGCCCCAAAATTTCATCTCTTATATAAAAGACTAAATAGCAACATATTTTATCGTAGAATTATTATAATAATATTGANTTAATTTTGCTTAAACTCAGATAGAAGAAACCATCAGAGCCATTTAGCATTGCTGGGCACACGAGGGTACAGTAGGGGTATAGAAGGATCAAATGTCTGCAGGATATTTGATCCTTCACTTTGTAAGGACACAAAGCCGTTCTAAAGGCTATTCTTTTACGTAAAGAATGCCGTCTTGCCAAACAATTGTAACACTAGTACTTTCAGTTACATTCCTATCTCGTACATCAACAGGCAAATCTTCATTCTCTGGCAAGACACTGGGACCGTGACACCACTGGTAGGTTCACCTACATTTTCATCCCTAAGGTTGACACTACTGCGATTCTTTGCCACTTTTACCTTAATTATACTCTCACTCAACTACTTACAGGACACGGCAACTTTAAGCAATACTTGCATAGATTTAACCTTGGGGACAATGCCATTGTGGTATTAGGAAGACCAAACACCACTTCACTTAGTTTTTCGCTTCAATAGGTACAATCACATTAGGGATAGTTTAATGAAAGCTGCTATTCTTGAATTTCCTACTAACAGCCACTTGGCACTAATTTCTACACCTAGCTATTCGTGGCGGCACTCAAATATTGGTGTTCGCTACACTCACGTTTTCTTTTAGACCCTTCGGGGGACTACGGCCTTGCAGCCTAAAAACTGCACGCCAATATCAAACGTAGAGGTTACTGTAGCATCAGAGGGCTCCTACCTTTCTCTATTATCTATCTCCTCTCCCTCCTTCTTCCCCTTACCCCCTTTTCCTCCGCTAAACACCTCGTGTACGGCCGATCTCTTTCATGTTTGTATGCCAACATGTGTTTTCGTATATAAAGATTTCTGAGCTATTACGTACGAGTCAATTTATCATAGAATAATCACCTCTATATCCACATTTCTTATATATACAGTATAAGATAATGGATGATTCTACTTCATATTGCTATAATTTGCAACCATCTATCCTAATAATACAATCGATCGACATTCAAAACATTAGTTCTTATAAAGAACATTAATAACTTCTTGGAACTGACCCCATATTTCAATTATATCATATATATTTAATGTTCCAGTCAGAACAGAATAAGTTTCTTAATATTCCATCACGCATTTTAATCTGAAGATAGAATATTTTATTGATACTGAGAACAAATATTCAGGATCGTATCAATGCATGGGTATACGTGGCCATTCCTTCTTATGAACCTCATCTCACTGTTCATTACTACGGTTTAAATGAATGTGTTATAGGCTTCAAAAACTCAAACAATCCTTTAAAATTTTTAATACAATTAAAATAATATAAAAATTGTCTTTTCAATATGTAGATTGTATTTAATACCAGTTTATAGTCTATTTTTTGAAGAAAACACAGCATCTTTGCCAGTGACACGTTCTATTAGAAACTAACGAAAAAACTCTTCTAAAATCCAGATGTAAGAGGACTTAACTCTTCTATAAGGCCCCTTCTCGGGCCCTATAGAATTGACATCATAATATAAATTAAAACACTTTTATGCAACATTACCATTAATAATCTCTTCTATTATCAATACACTACAATTATAATCCAACTGTATCAAATTGTAGAACGATTATGCGGCGATATCGATTAATAATGAACTGGTACCTTGTAATTACAACAAAAGAATTCGTTTAGCCTCAATAAAATTAATTAACTTTATATTAATTAATAATGGAATTTTCGGAATTACAGTAGAACCTCCATTATCCGGACCTCCATTATCCGGATTTTCGATTATCCGGATTGTTCAAAATAAATATTTTACGAATTTGCTGATTTGCACTCGGCGAAATACGACACTGTTTATGTACGTGATGGAATGCATAACTTTTTTTGTTTCAACAAGGTCTCACCCA
>NW_019387305.1:0-12061 GCF_000671375.1 Centruroides sculpturatus | reverse complement strand
AAAAAATATAATAAATTGCTTTAAAAATTCATTTTTTATGCTTTATGTTATGTAAGAAAATCATATCATTGTTTGAGCTTCTCGTCTTTATTGTTGATTCTAAAAATCAAAAATCACTTTTCTTCTCAAACAAATCGATGGTTTGTAATTCCAAAATCCATTTTATAGTTTGAAACTTGGTGCAGTTTTTCAGGATTACGTTAAATCTATGAGAAATTTTACTTCCAATGGCATTAACTCAATGAACGATGTAAATTCACATTTTCCAAAAATTATTTAACTTTTCTCCCCCGCTCTCTTATTGATACTTACATTGATTTGATTTGAAATACGGTATATTATGTTTGGATGCAAATGGTATTAGATAACATTTGATAAAGAAAAATATTCAATACTTCTTTAGCAAGCAAATTTTTCAAAGGGAAGCTTACCTACTTTAGATTTTAGTGGAAAATGTCCTACGTTTTAGAAGAAGAATTGCGCTTTATAAATCCGCCATTCTTTAATAAAGTCATAAAAATCTGCAAATACAAAAAAATGCAAGTTAAATATTTAGAATAAACTTTATTAAAATGATGTTATTTTAAACATGAATAATTTATGTTTTAATTACTAGAAGTAATCGATTTTAAATGTTTATAAATTATTAATTCTGTTTTAATTCATATTTAACAAAATAATTTTATTGAAAAAAGGATGTAGGTTTATATATATTTTTATTAATAAAAGTTAATATTCCTGATAAAATTTAGGCATAAAATTGAAAAAAAAACTATAATAAAAATTGTTTGTAAATATTAATTAATGTAATTGTTTTATCGATTGTTTTAGACATTGATAGAAGTTTTCTTTCTATCCCTTTTAAGACAAGTGCTCGTATTTCCTGCACTAGCCCAAAGGGAAAAACCAATGATGTACAGTCAAAAGAACAAAAGTAGGACACAAAAATAGTTTTTAACTACAGATAAAAAGAAGAAGAAAAAATATCAAGGGTTGTGGCTCTCTCTTGGTGAGAAAACTGTCATTTAGCTGACAGAAACGGATGTGGGGAGAAGAAGCATGATATGATGCAAACAAAACGCGAATTATAGTCATTTGGTTGGTTTTCTGACCCTTTCCCTAGGGGAATTGTGATTTACAGATCTTGAAATCCTTCTTGCTTTCTTTCAAATACCAAAAAGGTTTCTTTTTTATGGAAATGGATAAATATTGATTGATTCCTAATCGAAATATCGCATTTTCAACCAATTGCTTTTTCCTGTATTATTTTCTTTTTAATGTTTGAAGTAACTTTACGTGTTTTAAAATGGTTTACGTATCTAACTGATAAATTAAATAATGAATTAATGGAATGGATAAAAAAATAATAATATATAAATTAATTTAATTATAAATAATTATTTTTGTATTTTCGTTTAACCTTAGAATTTAGCACATTATAACAGATTTAAAATTAATTTATTTGAAAGTTATCAATTGAAAGCAAGCATGAAAAATTTAACAGTTAGATAACCAGATCTAAATCTTGAATAACTAGAATTACAATTTAATGATAATCAATATGACACTATTCATTACGCAGATGATGACAGCTTCCTTCCTTATCGCTGACAAAAATTACTAATTTATATTACTGAAAAAATTAATCTGTAATCGTCGCTCTCAACTTACAATATATTGTCAACATATATTTTTAATTTTATAATTCTAAATCCGGAAACAACAAAGAGTCTTGATTTGTACTTGTTGAATATTTAATTTTTGTTTTAACTAATTTATTAGTTACAAAATTATTTTTATATCCGTGCATATCTTAAATTATATTTTTACATTTTAAGTTAATATAGCTTTATGATTTAGAACCATATTATTTGATTATCTACTATAAAAACAACGCATAACGCGCTTTATGCAATTATAAAGCATATAAAAAATTATCATACAAATAAAAGATACAATCGAACAATTTAAATATGAATTTAATTTAGGCATTAATTTGCATAACAGTAAATAAATTAATATATTTTTTTTAATCTAATAGTGTTTGGAATTAACATCCTTCCTGATAGAAACTCTGTCTTTATATTGTTATTTTCTTAAATTGTAAAAAAAAAATATTTAATATTTTTAATAAAATAAAATTCTGAAATGAAAAAAGCTGTGAATTAAAGTATGAATATTTTATTTTGTTCAACTCCATTTTAAAAATTGCATAATTTAATCTGACATGAAGATTTCAATTTTAATTTAATAAAGAAGGATAATGTAACTAAAAAGAAAATATTAAATATAATTCAATTTTTTATAAGATGAAAAGTAATTGAATACATAAAAATATTTTAGAAAAAATATTATTTGAGTAAAGAATACTAACATTTAATTAAATTATATTTAAATAAATTCAATTATGTATTTTTGATAATTAATTAAAGTTTATTCTTAAAGGATTTTAGCTGAAGGAACTTCTTAAAAGTGAAATGTGAATCTAAATCAATTGATTTTACAGCTAAAGGATAGACATAATAGCTTCAAAGTGTCCAGTTTTCTTTCAAAGTTATTAAACGAAGAGATGTTGTCGGCTCCAAGATAATTTCTAGAAGATGCGGAAGGGCTAAATTGAATTTACAGAATACAACTAAAAGGAGACATCCCGAATTGACACAAATCTCGACGTTTTATTACCTGGATCTAGGATACGAGAAGAATGCAATCAGGAGCAAGAAAATCTTACGAAAACGAATATCTTATAGGTTTCTATACGGCTACGAGGAAAATCCTTAACGATCGATTCTATTCCTCCGTNATTGTGTATTATTATTAAACAAACATTTAATATTGTGAATAATTTACAAAAAAAAACAACAAATATGCAATCAAGTTTATTGGTTTTTCTCCCTTATACAAATTTACAATGCCAAATATTGTGAACAATTTCAATCAATTCCAATGTTTGAAGTTTTAAACGCGACAAATACTGTTTATAAATTCAATTATGTATTTTTGATAATTAATTAAAGTTTATTCTTAAAGGATTTTAGCTGAAGGAACTTCTTAAAAGTGAAATGTGAATCTAAATCAATTGATTTTACAGCTAAAGGATAGACATAATAGCTTCAAAGTGTCCAGTTTTCTTTCAAAGTTATTAAACGAAGAGATGTTGTCGGCTCCAAGATAATTTCTAGAAGATGCGGAAGGGCTAAATTGAATTTACAGAATACAACTAAAAGGAGACATCCCGAATTGACACAAATCTCGACGTTTTATTACCTGGATCTAGGATACGAGAAGAATGCAATCAGGAGCGAGAAAATCTTACGAAAACGAATATCTTATAGGTTTCTATACGGCTACGAGGAAAATCCTTAACGATCGATTCTATTCCTCCGTCGAGTATGGAGGTGGTCGGTAACAAAACTCTACAGTTTTTGTAAAAGCTTCGTGTTTGAGGACATGACAAATTACTTTTAGTCTACTTAGTGGCGACTCCAAAAAGTCGGGAGGGTAAGCAATGGTCGGCGATCATTCTGAACAGATCTGCTTCACAATCCCTAGCAATTTCTCAATTTCGTAACAAGATAGATGGTGTAACGGGAGAGAGAATTCGCGCGTCCTTATTCTTGTTATTCGTTGGTTGATATTAATGGATATGATAGGAAGCATTTACTATTTAATTCTTTCGATTTAGTTATTATAAAACTTGGAAATATATGTATATATAAATTAATTTAATTATAAATAATTATTTTTGTATTTTCGTTTAACCTTAGAATTTAGCACATTATAACAGATTTAAAATTAATTTATTTGAAANAACTTTACTAATTGAGTTATTAATACAATGTAATATACAATGATAACACTTTTAGTATTTGTATATTACACTAAAATTATATTTTATAAATATAGGTCAAGTATATGATGTACAGTACTAATGTACGGTATAGTACAACGATTTCCTGCAACCTATATAATTAACATGTACTTGAATCGCAGTTCCAAATTTCGCAAAATAAATATAGCCTATACAATAGATCTAAATTTAGGATAAGTTACAGTACATGAATTTAATTGGATCTATTCTAGACAATCTTAACATCTATTACCTCATAAAAAGACAATAATCACTGTTTATTATACTTAGATTTTTTCCCCGTTTTTCCATTCAATAGTCCGCAATTAAAGCAATTTAATGAAATGAAAAAAAAACTTAATTGTATAATGCAGAATTTGAAATTATTCAAAGCTCTTTATTTTCAGGAATAATGATGTAATGATCATTTCTAAAGATTATATTAATGTTCAGAGAAAAATTGCATATGTAATTTTAAAATTAAATTAGAAATTTAATTATAAATAATTATTTTTGTATTTTCGTTTAACCTTAGAATTTAGCACATTATAACAGATTTAAAATTAATTTATTTGAAAGTTATCAATTGAAAGCAAGCATGAAAAATTTAACAGTTAGATAACCAGATCTAAATCTTGAATAACTAGAATTACAATTTAATGATAATCAATATGACACTATTCATTACGCAGATGATGACAGCTTCCTTCCTTATCGCTGACAAAAATTACTAATTTATATTACTGAAAAAATTAATCTGTAATCGTTGCTCTCAACTTACAATATATTGTCAACATATATTTTTAATTTTATAATTCTAAATCCGGAAACAACAAAGAGTCTTGATTTGTACTTGTTGAATATTTAATTTTTGTTTTAACTAATTTATTAGTTACAAAATTATTTTTATATCCGTGCATATCTTAAATTATATTTTTACATTTTAAGTTAATATAGCTTTATGATTTAGAACCATATTATTTGATTATCTACTATAAAAACAACGCATAACGCGCTTTATGCAATTATAAAGCATATAAAAAATTATCATACAAATAAAAGATACAATCGAACAATTTAAATATGAATTTAATTTAGGCATTAATTTGCATAACAGTAAATAAATTAATATATTTTTTTTAATCTAATAGTGTTTGGAATTAACATCCTTCCTGATAGAAACTCTGTCTTTATATTGTTATTTTCTTAAATTGTAAAAAAAAAATATTTAATATTTTTAATACAATAAAATTCTGAAATGAAAAAAGCTGTGAATTAAAGTATGAATATTTTATTTTGTTCAACTCCATTTTAAAAATTGCATAATTTAATCTGACATGAAGATTTCAATTTTAATTTAATAAAGAAGGATAATGTAACTAAAAAGAAAATATTAAATATAATTCAATTTTTTATAAGATGAAAAGTAATTGAATACATAAAAATATTTTAGAAAAAATATTATTTGAGTAAAGAATACTAACATTTAATTAAATTATATTTAAATAAATTCAATTATGTATTTTTGATAATTAATTAAAGTTTATTCTTAAAGGATTTTAGCTGAAGGAACTTCTTAAAAGTGAAATGTGAATCTAAATCAATTGATTTTACAGCTAAAGGATAGACATAATAGCTTCAAAGTGTCCAGTTTTCTTTCAAAGTTATTAAACGAAGAGATGTTGTCGGCTCCAAGATAATTTCTAGAAGATGCGGAAGGGCTAAATTGAATTTACAGAATACAACTAAAAGGAGACATCCCGAATTGACACAAATCTCGACGTTTTATTACCTGGATCTAGGATACGAGAAGAATGCAATCAGGAGCAAGAAAATCTTACGAAAACGAATATCTTATAGGTTTCTATACGGCTACGAGGAAAATCCTTAACGATCGATTCTATTCCTCCGTCGAGTATGGAGGTGGTCGGTAACAAAACTCTACAGTTTTTGTAAAAGCTTCGTGTTTGAGGACATGACAAATTACTTTTAGTCTACTTAGTGGCGACTCCAAAAAGTCGGGAGGGTAAGCAATGGTCGGCGATCATTCTGAACAGATCTGCTTCACAATCCCTAGCAATTTCTCAATTTCGTAACAAGATAGATGGTGTAACGGGAGAGAGAATTCGCGCGTCCTTATTCTTGTTATTCGTTGGATGGAACAGCACTTCAATCAAAGAAGTTCGAAGGATCCCATTGCCTCTTTCTCCTATTTAGTGGAAAGATACATTTTCGTTCTTTCCAGTTTTGTCGCCAAGATGAATTGTCTTCTGGGAGAAAAGAAAAATACAAAACAATAAAAAATGAAGAGAAAACGCCTTTCTAACCCACTTTTTAAGCAATCAGTGTAAGATTAAAGTAGAAATTTCTAAATATTGAAGTTTTCAAATAACAAAACATTCAAATAATTTTTTTTTTTCAAAATTTATGCTTTAAAATACTTTTTTTGTTATTATAAATATTAGATATTTACATTTCAATTTTCTAATAGGAAATCTAGTTAGAACCAAAATTACATCTAAGCTGAGTTTTATTATAAAAGAGACTTTTAATTGTTAATAATAATTTAATAACATTTCACAAAGCTAATTAAATAATTGCTACTTTTATTTATCGACATTATTATTCATTTCTACTAAAATAAAATTACAATTATCCAATTAAATGATATATTATAATTAAAATTTACAAAATTATTCTTTATCTCGAGTTACTAATTCCCCGTGTAATTTATTTGCATACAATTTAAAAAAGTCAGATATATTTAAATTTGAAATAGATAATAAGAATTTCGTCGTAATAACGAAGTCCTATTTTATAGATTGGTTAATAAATGTAGGTAGTGTATAGAGCGCAATATATTTTACGATATTAAGAGATAAACATAAAATATCTAGATATTGGTAATATCACAGAGGGCAAACAGCAGGTAACTAAGAACAATAGATGTAGTCCAAGACAGGTCTAGTTGCTTTTTCTTTTATTTAGGGAGGTATTAATATCTTAGTGGACATATTCTTTTCCGATTTCTATTTCAAACGCATCATATACGTGACTGGTTAGAACAATTCCATTTTCCTTAAGGTTTTATGCTGATTTAAAGATTTCGGTATGCATCAGACTAATCTTTCACATTTGGAATTCATGAAGCATGTGATGTTGAATATCAAGCAGGAATAAATGCCATTCAAATCTCAACTGTTCTCTTCTGCTTTTTCCTACTTAAATTTTTTTTCAATGTATGTCCATCTTGTGTTATGTTACCGTTCTTATCTTTAAATATCGTAAAGGTATAACCACAAAAAGCCAGACAAATATCTTTCCTTGTAAGATCATGAATATGAAAATTCAATTAATTTAAAAGAAAAGCGAACGAGCGAGTAAGAGAGGGAGTGAGTGAAATCGGAAAACGCTTTTTTTTGTATATTAAAACGAAAATAAGCTATATATTTTTTATTTAAAATTTTAATAAATTGCGTGTATTGGATGTATATATTAATATTTAAGTTTTTCGTAAAATATTTCAGATTTGGTTGAATTTTGCCTAAACATTTACCTATTTTGTATGGGCTGTAATGTGTTATTTCGTGAGTTTCAGATAGTTTTTAATAAATAAAGTTATATAGAATATGAAAATTTGATAATCTATAGTTATCTTAGTATAATTCTGAAGTAAGTTGGAATCTTATGTTTTATTTTATTGCTTTAGAAAGCCTAGGAGTTGGAATAAAGCCAAAACAGTGAGTATTTAAAGTATACTATGACAGTTGGTATAAGTCAACATTTGGCAAGCGCAGCACATTTCTGACTCGATGCAAATGGAATTTATACATATTTATGTACATTAAAAATTCTAATAGGGCTATTTAAAATAATTTGTAATATTTCGTTGGATGCTAAATATAATTTTTTACTTTTAACATATATTGATACAATTTGATCATTTTATTTCTATTTTTTAAATATTTATTAATTAAATACTATTTTAAAAAACGGAAAAAACTTTTAAAAATTACCATTTATTTATAAACTATGTAAAGTTAACAAGATCAGCATTACAAAATATTATTTAATAAAACGTTTTTAAAATTAGATAATTGTTTCAATATGCAGAGTGTGTTTTAAAAAAATAAATAAATATTATAAAAAATAAGTGAACAAGGAATTTTTGAGTGAATAAAATAAACATATATGTATTTTTTTAACAGCAAAATTTATTATTGAAGCTAGAAAACTGATAAAACTATGACTTGAAACAAGACTTTGTCTCCAAATCCTTTAACATTTTTGGTAATCTGTCGATAAACACATAAGATCTGATTCCATTACAGACTTTTAGAAAGGTACTTGACGTTGTATCAGAAACAATATCGATTTACCTTAGTTCGATAAAAGAAAAACTAAAAGTAATCGAGTTATATTGGTCCTGTTGAAATTTCGAATTACGTAGAAGGATATCGAGAAAATCGAAATAAATATTTCTATGAATAGAATAGAAAATAAATTATATCATTTTGTATATATGAAAAAAATAAGATAGATTAAATCATTGAAAAAAATGCATAGATAAGCTCTTTACTTCGCATCTCTTTCAATTACATAACATTTCAAAGCGAATAAATGCAATTTCTTTATAAAAATACAGAAGGATTTTTAGATTGTTACTATTATTTAGTAAAAAAATACAGAAATACACATTTCTATAATTTTATATTTATTGTTGCTTCAAAACAATCTCGTTTATATTAGAAATAAACACACGATAAAAACTTAATGAAGTTGTAATGTTCTCGCAAATCTAAGCTTTGATTTTACTCCGTTACTGGCCATCCAATATTGATTAGTTTTCTCAGGTCTAGAGAAAACTGAAGAAAGATATGACTTGTCCAAAACAATAACCATCGAAATCCTATGCAATCTTTTCCAATTCGCTTAGCGAGAAATAACAAAATAAATAAGTAAATTCATTGTTTATGTCTTACCTTTATTGTGCGAAAAAAAATAATTAGATATAATAAATTATCAAATAAAAACACTAATATTATTCTGTTCAGCTAACGCAAATGTTTTATTAATATGTAATTCTGTTTTTCTTTCTTCTCTTTCGAAAAAAAGTCATTAAATGTTCTGTTCCTTTACCTGACATCGTATTATTTCCACAGCCACCTATTCTCTTATTGGATTTCTTATAAGGCTGTGTAAACTATTTTTTTTCTTTTCTTTTTCAGTACAGTAAGGCAATACATTCACCTACTTTTTATACTCGGAAATAATTTTATATTTGTTCTTTCACAACTTACAAGTTAATATAACTTAANAAAAATTTAATAAAAACACTTACTGAACGTAAAGATTACAAAAACGTTATTCTTTATAAAGTTTTTGCAATATTAATATTTGATAAATGTAATAAAAAATTGTAAAAATCGACGATAAAGAACGAGATAATGATAGTTACGTAACATGGTTTTTATCATATTTTTCTAAAATACGAATTTTTTTTTGAACAGAGGAAAAACACTTAACAATTGATAGAAGAGATCATATAACAAGTAATTTATATTAAAGCAGAAAATTATTGATAAGATTTTTTCTTCATTTAGTTCAATTTAAATAGATTTACTTTTTATACCATTTTAATTATGAAAATATTTAGAAAAACAATTTTAAGTTAATTGTTTAACGAAATATTTACTTTCAGTATACTCAGCAAAAATTATTTATTTTAAACTTAATCTGTATCTAAAAATAAAAAAAATCTAATACATAAATCAAGCAAATTTTTATAAGACAAATATTAAATCCTATTCGCACGAATAAATAAAAAAGCTTTTATAGTTAATCTTTGCCTGTAGGGATACAAATTCTTATATAAGTACAGTATATAGGAAGTTACTCAGAATATATTAATTATCTTTCTTTAGGACGGAAATACTCGAACCAATATATCCAATCAAATGTCAGAAAATGAAATGAATCTATCTATCTTGTTCACAGAAAGCCTTTTTGGTCTAACAGGGTAGAGAAAAAGCAAAGCTGAACGAATAACTGAAAGAACAGATTCGATTGATGGATAGATATAACTTTATTTAGACAAAAGTGAATTACTTCTGGACTAACTACTAATAACTTGTTTTTCGAGAATAATGCATTTACTACTGAAAGAAGTTTCCTTTCAGAAAAAAAAATACATTAATCTAACAACCTTTATTGTTATATAAAATACCAACAATAAGTAAAATGATTAATAAAATATCAAACTCTATTAATAGAAAGCAAAATTTTTATACATGAATATTTTATTCTTATCTTGAAAATTTTAGCTGACCAAAGTGTTATTATTTTCTAAGAAATTTATTGCAGATGTTTTCGGACTGTGAATATTTTATAGCTAACATAACTTAAGTTTTAATATCTTGATCTGAATTGTTGCTCTCGCAGAAGATATTACATCCGTGATGCGTATATACATCCCACACAAATAAAATTCCATATTATGACTACACCATCAAAAAAAATCTTTTAATATTCTATTAAAACAATTAAAATATTTTTTGTATATAAATAACGGAAATAAATTAAATTTAAGAATGAACTATTTTTATTATATTTATGTCTAATGATCTAGGATAAGAATCGATTCTTCTATCTTTAGAAACAAAAATGAAAAGAAAAATTGTAAAGTTAAGAAAATATTTTAGAGCATATTTTAAATATAATAATTTCCATTAGGACTTTTAGGATATAAACAGAGGTTTTTTTTGAATTTAATGCAAAAATAATGAAAGTCGTTTATCTTGGGGAAAATTTTAGCTTCCAAGACGCGAAAGAATTATGTTAATTCTTATTTTGAATTCTGAAACTTTCGCCTTTCAAAGAATAATTTTTTCTCCTCCTTCTTCTATTTGGCAATCTTTATTTGAATGTATTAAACTTTTATCAAGTAATCATTAAGTTTAACTTTGAAAATTTACTTTCTTTATGGAAATGAGATAATGTTTTTAATTATCTACTTTAAAAATATCAGATTATAACTGCAGATACAATAACAATATTAACTTTTCTTTTTTTTTTTAAAGGGTTGGAATCACTTAAAGCTGTTTAGAACTTTCCTTTTGAAAAGACAAAAGATAAAAGAAAATCCATATAAATAGACGTTTATTCAATTTACGTTTATGTAAATTCAATTATATAATATTCCCTGCGGTAAAAATTCAATGGCATTTTGATAAATTTAATTTGATTGAAATTTCACAATTGTAAGTCAAATTAATGATAGTAACATAGCGAAAAATTTCGAATAACTTACTTTCGCAATTACAATAATATTTATTAGTGATAATAAGAGAAAGATTAAACTAATTATCGAAATTGTAACCCATGAAATTAAGCTAATTTTACAATTTTCATACAACAAATAGATAAAGATTTGTCAATATAACGTTGCATTTTTCAAAAGAATTTTCGATTTTATCAAATAAATTTTAAATATTATCGTAAGTAGATTTTCTTAAAGTGTTAATGAAGATAGTTAAACCCTATTTTTTTCCTACAAAGATTTTAGAATATTTTTCAAGTATTATATTCACTAACAAACCGTAACGAGATCGCTATTCTTTTTCGTAGTGGGAGAGTTTTTAATGATCTACCAAACTTGCATAGATTTCATAATTGGCTCAACGCAGTTTACCAAACACTATTATGATAATATTATCAAAAAAGAATTTCTTTTCGGTGTTTTGTTTATCTTCCTCTCGGGCAGATGGTAGTACTTTAGTAATGCTATTTGCATAGATAATTGTTAGGTTGAAGTATTCTTCACTATAATTATTTGAAAATGATCTAAGGTGGAAACTTCTTGTTGATATTAATGCTCACAATATGTACTGCATGAGCTTCTTAATGATTTATTCATTATCACCTTCAGATGTTGGAAAGAAAACACTTATACTTAGCTGTTTATTATTCTATATTTTTTTTCTGTTAAGTTTGTAACAAATTCTGTTTCTTTCTGCAATCCACTATATAATTATCAAGGATAATTTTTAAATTTTAGATATTAAATTTACATAACGTAGGCCCTATAATCATGTTTTTATATAGGATATATATACGAAATGTTCTCGCAAATCTAAGCTTTGATTTTACTCCGTTACTGGCCATCCAATATTGATTAGTTTTCTCAGGTCTAGAGAAAACTGAAGAAAGATA